>NC_092166.1:73213689-73273689 GCF_045791955.1 Oncorhynchus clarkii lewisi
GGAGAAAATACAAACCCTCCAACCCAAAAATACCTGTGGTGTTGATGGTATCCTCAATGAAATGATAAAATATACAGACAACAAATTTAAATTGGCTATACTCTTTAACATCACCCCTATCTCTGGCATCTTCCCCATTTTTTGCAAACAAGGACTGATCACCCCAATCCACAAAAGAGGAGACAAATTTGACCCCAATAACTACCGTGGGCTACACGTCAACAGCAACCTTTGGAAAATCATCTGCATTATCATTAACAGTGTACTGAGCAAATGTCAAATTGTCTTTTTACCAAATTACCGTACGACAGACCACGTATTCACCCTGCAGACCCTAATTGACAAACAAACAAACCAAAACAAAGGCAAAGTCTTCTCGTGTTTTGTTAATTTAAAAAAAAGCCTTTGACACAATTTGGCATGAGGGTCTGCAATACAAATTGATGGAAAGTGGTGTTGGGGGAAAAACATATGACATTATTAAATCTATGTACACAAACAACTAGTGTGCAGTAAAAATTGGCAAAAAACAAACACATTTCTTTCCACAGGGCCGTGGCGTGACACAGGGATGCAGCTTAAGCCGCACCCTCTTCAACATATACAGTATATTAACAAATTGGCAAGGGCACTAGAACAGTCTGCAGCACCTAGCCTCACCCTTCTAGAGTCTGTAGTCAAATGTCTACTATGGGGATTCTGTCCCCAACTAAAAAGGGCCTACAGCAGCACCTAGATCTTCTACACAGATTCTGTCTGACCTGGGCCTTGACAGTAAATTTCAGTAAGACAAAATAATGGTGTTCCAAAAAAGGTCCAGTCGCCAGGACCACAAATACATATTCCATCTAGACTCCGTTGCCCTGGAGCAAACAAAAAACTTGACATACATAAGTATATTTACTTAAACATCTGCGCCACAGGTAACATCCACAAAGCTGTGAATGAGCTGAGAGACAAGACAAGAAGTGCCTTCTATGCCATCAAAAGGAACATCAAATTCGACATACCGATTAGGATCTGGTGAACCAATTGCCCCTTACGGTTGTGAGGTCTGAGGTCCGCTCACCAACCAAGAATTCACAAAATGGGACAAACACCAAATTGACACTCTGCATGCAGAATTCTGCAAAAACATCCTCTGAGTACAACGTAAAACACCACATAATGCATGCATAGCAGAATTAGGCCAATACCTGCTAATTATCAAAATTAATTATCAAAATCCAGAAAAGAGCGGTTGAATTCTACAACCACCTAAAAGGAAGTGATTCCCAAACCTTCCATAACAAAGACATCACTCACAGAGAGGTGAACCTGGATAATAGTCCCCTAAGCAAACTGGTCATGGGGCTCTGTTCACAAACACAAACAGACCCCACAGAGCCCCAGGACAGCAACACAATTAAACCCAAAGAAATCATGAGAAAACAAAAAGATAATTACTTGACACATTGGATAGAATTAACAAAAAAACGGAGCAAACTATAATGATATTTGGCCCTAAACAGAGAGTACACAGTGGCAGAATACCTGACAACTGTGACTGACCCAAACTTAAGGAAAGCTTTGACTACAGTATGTAAAGACTCAGTGAGCATAGTCTTGCTATTGAGAAAGGCCACCATAGCCAGACCTGGCTCTCAAGTTAAGACAGGCTATGTGCAAATTGCCCACAAAATGAGGTGGAAACTGACCTGCTCTTACTAACCTCCTGACTAATGTATGACCATATTAGAGACATATATTTCTCTCAGATGACACAGATCCACAAAGAATTCTAAAACAAACCCAATTTTGATAAACTCCCATATCTACTGGGTGAAATACGACAGTGTGCCATCACAGCAGCAAGATTTGTGACCTGTTGCCACAAGAAAAGGTCAACCAATGAAGAACAAACACCATTGTAAATACAACCCCATATTTATGTTTATTTATTTTCCCTTTTGTACTTTCACTATTTGCACATTGTTACAACACTGTGTGTGTGTATATATATTGCACATTGTTACAACACTGTGTGTGTGTATATATATATACATATATATACATATATATATATATACCATAGTAGTGCACCTAACCTGAAATTGTTTGGAGTTTGGAGGGTGTTTGAAGGTAAACCCAATATAAGTGTTGTTATGATAAGTGTTATGATACACACAAAGTGTTTTAAAACAGAGCAGATGTACTCAAACACCCAAAGTGTTTTTTCAATCTGAATATTAGTGTTTTTAAGAGAGTGTTGTGAAAACACTTTTTGGGGGTTCAGTGCATGTAAAAGACAGCATAAAAACCTGAGTCTCTCATACATGGTTAAAAAAAATGCAAATGGTTTATAGCCTAAATATTGAATGATGACAAGGGCCTATGGATAATATTTTTGTGGAATTGTGATATTTTGTGATGTTGTGAAGTTTTTCAATACTCCAGCAAAGTTCCGGTTTCGGGTCGTTCGCATTGGTGGCAGCTCAATTGCCAGTAGTTTCGGTTTTACGAAGCACTTCATTTTAACATTGTAATAATGTTTGAGATCCCTAGTCATATTAAGCACCTCTTAGTGTTTTTCTCAATCTTTAAACCTGTACTCGTTAGACACTCATTACATTTATGTACTTCTGTCGTTGAGCTGTTCTTGTCTATTAATGTTCTGTATTATGTCATGCATCATGTTCTGTGTGGACACCAGGAAGAGTAGCTGTGGCTTTCCAAACAGCTAATGGGGATCATAATAAAATACCAAATTAAAGAGACAATATTGAGATCTGTTTATTATGACAAATGTCGATGTGAAATTAGAATTCCTTTCACAGATAAGTGTTGTTACGTTACAGTAGTGTCTTCTCCACAGAATTTACACCTGAAATAATGGATTATAAATTAAGGAAAATTATTGTTTCTATGAAATGTACTGAATGCACAGTTAACTGAAACGGTGTCAGAAATAATGGATTTTAATGAAGGTGTATAAGTTATTCACTAACTTAATTGTTTCATATCAACTGTAATACATGTGCTACAGTGCAGAGTAAATATAAATGCTAAATTAATCTATTTTAGAATTCAAAACACATCTAAGAAACAAGTGGATTTAATTGTTGATGAGTTCGTAATATATGTCCTACATTGTTAATATGTGTTCATAATAGATGTGCTGTACTGATTAGGTGTGCTGTTCTGGTGTGAGTACTGATGAATAAACTGATGAATAAAAAACAATGCATAGTTACAATTTTCAAATAAACCATTGCAAAATCCAAATGATCAGTTCAAGAGAAAACTAGTGCTATAGCTAGCAAAGCCAAAGGAAAAGCCCAATCCATCTTCCTGGCAGTTTTGGCTGGCTATCTGATCTCTCACTAATCTTGTACACACCCACTCTAACAAAGACGTGGCCAGTCAATGTAAAGTCAGCAGCAGGATCCCACACAGTCTGTGGTCTCTCTCTAATTGGTCTACCCTCATCCAGGTGGCAAGGCAACCCTTCTCTGAAACCTCCCAGGAGCCCACAGTAACAACACAGACAATTGGAGAGGGATTTAAATGCCTTTTTCAAAAGGGACCAGGGTTCACACACATAGGTTTTCACACATACATAAACACATAAACACATAAACACACACACACACACACACACACACACACACAAACACACACGCACGCACACGCACACACACACACGCACAGAAACATTCATTTTCTTGGACGCCCCCTTGATTCAAGGGGAGGACAGCAATTATAATGAATTCAGGTGAAATTGTTTACAAAATACTAACCCTTCTACCTTCTACCAAATATGTACAGAATATGCCAATAAAAAAATACCACCCAATCAACCAATTATTTCAAGATGTACAGTAATCAATCTCAGAATAAACGTATAGGGCCATTTAAGCCAAGTCTTGGACTATGGAGAATATTCATTGTTCACCAGAGGAGGGGAGTGATGTAGGAAAGTGAGGAACACAAGGAAGAACAATCCACAGGAGGTACAATCCACAGTAGGTTCAATCCACAAATAACTATTGTCTTCCAAAAAGGGTTCTTAAGATCAAAATGGTTCTTCGTAGAACCCTATCCCTCCGCAAAAAACCCTTTTGGAACCCTTTTTTCTAAGAGTGTAATTAAGGTTAAATATATGCCGGAGATAAAAAAAAAAAAGTTGTCATTTATAATTGGAAAGCCAGAGCTATTAAACTAGGTCTCCGTCCCAAGCATCCCTATTTCCTATGGAGCCCATAGGGCCCTGGTCATACATAGTGCACTATAAAGGGAATAGGGAGCCATTTAGGATGCATTCCAGGTCTTGTTACGTGGGCGCTGCACCATTGCCCATGCAACTAGAACATTCCCTGTATAGAGAGCTTAACCAATAACCCCACAAAAGGAGCGGCCTGAGGATTTGATGGTCCTGGCCCGAGACAGGACAGTCAATCTTCCGTCGATCCTGGGGAACCTCGCACCCATCAAACACAGGGAGGGGGAGAGAGTTACTCGGCGACCGTCCAACAGACGGAGACATTACAGGTGCATCTGTCAAGACCGAGAGACTAAAAAACAGCTTTTATTAAATCAAATCAAATCTAATCAAATTTCATTTGTCACATACACATGGTTAGCAGATGTTAATGCGAGTGTAGCGAAATGCTTGTGCTTCTAGTTCCAACAATAGTAGTAATAACCAACGAGTAATCTAACCTAACAATTTCACAACAGCTACCTTATACAAGTGTAAAGGGATGAGGAATATGTACATAAAGATATATGAATGAGTGATGGTACAGAACAGCATAGAGATGAGTAATGTAGGGTATGTAAACATTATATAAAGTGGCATTGTTTAAAGTGGCTAGTGATACATTTATTACATCCAATTTTTTATTATCAAGTCGCTAGAGAGTTGAGTCAGTGTGTTGGCAGCAGCCACTCAATGTTAATGGTGGCTGTTTAACAGTCTGATGGCCTTGAGATAAAATCTGTTTTTCAGTCTCTCGGTCCCAGCTTTGGTGCACCTGTACTGACCTCGCCTTCTGGATGATAGCGGGGTGAACAGGCAGTGGCTCGGGTGGTTGTTGTCCTTGATGATCTTTTTGGCCTTCCTGTGACATCGGGTGGTGTAGGTGTCCTGGAGGGCAGGTAGGTTGCCCCCGGTGATGCGTTGTGCAGACCTCACTACCCTCTGGGGAGAATTACAGTTGTGGGCGGAGCAGCTGCCGTACCAGGCGGTGATGAGCCCGACAGGATGCTCTCGATTGTGCATCTGTAAAAGTTTGTGAGTGTTTTTGGTGACAAGCTGAATTTCTTCAGCCTCCTGAGGTTGAAGAGGCGCTACTGCCCCTTCTTCATCACGCTGTCTGTGTGGGTGGACCAATTCAGTTTGTCCGTGATGTGTGCGCTAAGGAACTTAAGACCTTCTACCCTCTTCACTACTGTCCCGTCGATGTGGATATGGGGGTGCTCCCTCTGCTGTTTCCTGAAGTCCACAATCATCTCCTTTGTTTTGTTGACGTTGAGTGTGAGGTTATTTTCCTGACACCACACTCCGAGGGCCCTCACCTCCTCCCTGTAGGATGTCTCGTCGTTGTTGGTAATCAAGCCTACCACTGTAGTGTCGTCTGCAAACTTGATGATAGAGTTGGAGGCGTGCATGGCCACGCAGCCGTGGGTGAACAGGGAGTAGAGCAGAGGGCTCAGAACGCACCCTTTTGGGGCCCCAGTGTTGAGGATCAGCGGGGTGGAGATGTTGTTACCTACCTTATTACCAGAAGCAACCATCACTAGCAGTCTACCAGGTATAGCACACTCACAAAACACACACATAAGCTATCACACACACACACACACACACATATTCACACACAGCCAAAGCTATGGAAACACTAAACCACTGTGAACTTCTCGACACAGCTCATTCTAATATTTCTACTACTCTACATTGCATTTTAATTACACTGTTTATGCACACCACATATTATTAAAGTATATACTGGATTCTTGACATAGCTCACTCTAATATACCATTCTTAGTATATTTTGAGTAAATTAATTCTGTGTACATTCGTATAGATTGCATTGGAAATACTGGTATAGATTGCTTTTGGATTACTGTTACAGTTATGTTTGGGTTGCTAATTAGATTCCTTCCAAATTTCTTAATTTTGTATGTATTATTATTTGTATTATTATTATTTGTGTACTTGATTGACAATTTACTGCATTGTTAGGAGCTAGTAATATAAGCATTTCACTGCACCCACTATAACATCTGCTAAACTGTGTATGCGACCTATAATCTTCGATTTTATTTATTTTGATTTTGAGAGGGAAGGAAGGAAGAGGGAGGGAAGGATAGACAGGGAAAGAGAGGGAAGGATAGAGAGGGAGGGAAGGATGGAGAGGAGGAGGGAGAGAAGGGCAGAGAGGGATGGAGGAAGAGGCAGAACCTCACTTCGATCAAACACAGGGGGGGGGGGTGGGAGGGGAAGGGAGAGGAGGGCAGAGAGGCATGGAGGAAGGAGGGCAGCAAGATCACTCAAGGGTGACTTCGAAATTAGATCTATCTATTTCCTGAGGATGTCGGAAAATGCACTCAAAACTGGCCACTAGGGGCAACAGTGAGCGCTATCGAAACAGAACAATACTGAGCAGGAGGAGTCAACCCAGGGTGTCAAAAACACTTAGGAATTTGACGTTTGAAGAAATATGGATAAACATCTAATTCTGCCGTGAGACTGTAAGAGCTTGTTGAGGAAGGAGAGAAGAGGGAGGCAGAGACTTGCTTACTGCTCAGGCTGAAGCAGAAACACAACAACTCAACAAGGTACTGAGCTAAATCTAACAGGACACTTCTCCTCTAGGTAAGGCAAGCTCCCCCAGGAAATATACACACACGCGTACGCACGCACGCACACACACACACACACACACACACACACACACACACACACACACACACACACACACACACACACACACAACACACACACACACACACACACACACACGTGTCTGCAAACTTTTCTCCAACTACAGCATTATCATTTGCTTTCAATCCTCAACAGAATCACAACAGCACTACTGTGAAGTGGGACTGCACTGATCTGAATACCAAGATGCTGCTCCAGACAATGTATATATTATCTACACTTGTCCCAGATCTGTTTGTGGTCATGCCAAACTTGCACACATTATCTAGGTGGGAGTTTGGCTGTTCCTTAAACATCCTGTGGATATGTCCCACACAGTGGCTAGATTCCCTATACAGTGCCTTTAGAAAGTATTCATACCCCTTCACTTGATTCACATTTTGTTGTTATAGCCTACATTCAAAATGGATAACATCTTTTTTTTCAGTCATCTACACACAATACCAAATAATGACCAAGTGAAAACATGTTTTTAGATTTTCTTTTTAAATGTATTTAAAATGAAATACAGAAACATCTCATTTACATAAGTATTCACACCCCTGAGTCAATAACCGTTAGAATCACCATTGGCAGCGATTACAGCTGTGATTCTTTCTCGGTCAGTCTCTAAGAGCTGTGCACACCTGGATTGCACAATATTTGCACATTATTAGCTTTATAATTCTTCAAGCTCTGTCAAGTTGGTAGTTGATCATTGCTAGACAGCCATTTTCAAGACTTGCCATGTACGTTAAAGCCGATTTAAGTCAAAACTGTTACTAGGCCACTCAGGAACATTTAATGTCATCTTGGTAAGCAACTGTGGTATATTGTTGGCCTTGTGTTTTAGGTTATTGTCCTGCTGAACGGTGAATTAATCTCCCATCGTCTGATTGGAAAGCAGACTGAACCAGGTTTTTCTCTAGGATTTTGCTGAGATCCATTACGTTTATTTTTTATAATATGTTCTATCGGATTTGCCCCAAACATAACACTTTGTATTCAGGACAAAAAGTGAATTGCTTTGCCACATTCACAGCACTATTGCTTTAGTGCCTTGTTGCAAAGAGGATGCATGTTTTTGAATTTTTTTTTCTGTACAGACTTCCTTCTTTTCGTTCTGTCAATTAAGTTAGTATTGTGGAGTAAATAGAGTGTTGTTGATCCAACCCATTGTCTCCTATCACCACCATTAAACTCTGTTTTAAAGTCACCATTGTCCTCATGGTGAAATCCATTATTTTCTCTCCGGCAACTGAGTCAGGAAGGACGCATGTGTCTTTGTAGATACAGGGTGTATTGATACACCATCCAACGTTTAATTAATAACTTCACCATGTTCAAAGGGACATTTAATATCTGGAAACCTCCCTTGTATTTGTGGTTAAATCTGTGTCCATGCAACTTATTATGTAACTTGTTAAGCACATTTTTTACTGAACTGTTTTAGGCTTGCTATAATAAATGGTTTGAATATTTATTGGCTCAGTAAATTAATTTAAAAAAAATAATTAAATCATGATTCCACTTTGACATTATGGGGTATTGTGTGTAGGCCAGTGACACAAAATCTACATTTAATCCATTTTAAATTCAGAATGTAACACAACGAATTTGAAAAAGGTCAAGGGGGGATAATACGGGGAAACAGACATTTTCCATTGGCGGCTGGCACCATCAGACTACAGTGAACATTTCATCCCATGTAGGATCTGCACCTATTTTGCCTATTTTGCACCTATTTTGCCCAGTTCTGGGACAATATTGTGGAAACTGTCATCTTACTGAGGAATATACTGCAAATTGAGACATTGCAGCGTATCCTGGATAGGTACCACTCTAAGACCTTTTCCTTTTCCACTCCTCAGCCTGGTCTTCGTGCCATCTCTGATTCACTGGCCAGGGCTGCCATTCAGAGACCCCTCTCTAATGAAATCACCTCTCCCCTCCCATCTCAACCGCCCTTCCCATCTCAACCGCCCTTCCCATCTTACCCCACCACCACCACCCTTGGAGAATCAAGATAAAGGAGTAAGGTCACTTTATGAGGAGTTGGAGGATGCCGAGGTTATCGACCCTGCATCCCGGTGGAGGCACGTCACAGTGCAAGGAAGCGGTCTTTGGTGAATGGGGCTGAAATTACTTTGGGGATCCCATCCCGCTGACATCCCCAGCAGGTCCTCTGTCCCCAATCTCCTGTCGGTCTTCAAACAGAAATAGAATAGGCTGGACGTCCAGGGCCACTCACCTTCCTCTAGCCATCATCATTGGTAGCTCCATGGTGAGGCACGGCTCGGTTCCTGTAGCTAAAACCCTGTGCTACCTGGGGGCTATGGTGAAGGATATCACAGGATTTCAGTCCGTCCTACAGCCAAGGGCTGCTGCTGTCGTATTGCATGTGAGATCTAATGATATCAAAAAGGGTAAATCAGAGATGATGAAACATGATTTTATTGAGCTGATCAACACCCTGAAAGGCTCTGAAAAGCAGTTGATTATCTCTGGTCCCGTGGCATCGCTAGGTCGTGGCAGCGAAAGGTTCAGCAGGCTCTTAGCACTTCATATCTGGCTTAAAGACTACTACCACTCTGTTGGCAAAACTTTTTGGGGACAATTTCGACACCTTTTGGAAACAGAGATGATGGACTCCACTCAAACCATCTAGGAGCCTGGACCCTCTCTTCACATTCCAAGGCCGCGTTAAGATATTGACTCAGGGACAGTCTAAGAACCACTCAGGTAATACCTCCCATCCTTTCTAAGCGTTATTGTCGCACTGTTTTCTATACTGCCAGGGGTGTTGTCAGTTGTAATCTTGTGCTCATTAATTTGAACTCCACTCTTAGCTCTGCTATTGTTAGCACAAAAGAGAAGACCGTTGTGGTCTGCTCACCCAGTGCTATTAGTTGAAATGTGAAATGTTAATATTAAGTAGAGGGCTTGGGCTGACATACGATAGCAACCAAAGCCCATGTAGGTCAGTTTCTAAAATTCCATCATTGGTTACTCTGAGAGTTCCTCATATTGGCTTTGGCTGCAGCCTCAGGGCCTACGGTGCCAACTTTGGAAAAGTGATTCCAATTTCTACTCTTTCATCTATTACTACTAGAGATAGACCAAATGGGGCAGTTATATGCAATCCTATAGCCATACCAACTATATCAACCATCAGACAGGGCCTGCAACCATCTATCGAATGTAAGTTGTTTGAGTTGGAGACTCCATGTGACTTTAAAAATCGTAAAGGACTTGGGTTGATGCATCTGAACATTAGGAGCTTACATCCTAAACTGGATCACATCAAGGTCTGAGCAATGCTGTCATAGGGGTCTACCGTTCTCCTTCGGCAAATCTTTGTGCACTCGAGGAGTTAACTAGTTTGTTGTCTTCCTTTACTAAATCAGAAGTTATTATCCTTCGGCAAATCTCTGTGCACTTGAGGAGTTAACTAGTTTGTTGTCTTCCTTTACTAAATCAGTTTGTTGTCTTCCTTTACTAAATCAGAAGTTATTATCCTGGGTGACCTAAATTATGATTGGGAAATGCAAGCTTCAGACAATCTAAATGACATGTGTAATGATCTAAACCTAACATAGCTGGTGACTAAGCCTACACGGCCCAACCCTAAAGATCCTTCAAAGTCAACTCTGATTGGTCTTATTTTAATGAATACACCAGAGAAGTATGTTTCTACTTGTGTCTTCGCCCAAGATATTAGTGACAATTACCCAGTTGTTTGTGTTAGAGATGTGAGAATACAAAAAATCTAAGGCTTGTGTCATCACAAAGAGGAACTTTAAAAACTTCAGTGAACAGGCTTTTTACATTATCTTTATTTTAATGACCTTGATTTTATTTCAGCTATCCCTGAACCTGATTTAGCTTTCAGCCCTTTTGCAGATGTCTTCTGTACTATTATGGCTAATCATGCTCACTTCAAAAAATTAAGGGTTAAGGTAGGTTGAATGCCTGGTATACTCCAGAATTATCAAAAGTAATTCATAAAAGAGATCAAATCAAATTGTATTGGTCACATACACATAGTTAGTGTGGGTGTCACAGAAATGCTTGTGTTCCTAGCACCATGCTTGGGTCAGGGCCAGGAACACAGGCTTAGACCCAAACTGGCAAGTTTTTAAGCAACTGAGGAATCCTTGTGTATGACAAATCAGAAAAGGCTAAATCTGATTATTATGTAACCGCTCTTTCGGATTGTAATGGGAACCCGGCTAAATTCTGGAACACTGTCAAATCCCTGAAGGGTTATACTTCCTCCTCTCTGCCACAACAAAATCATTCAAACATGGGCCTCATTACAGAAAAAAATGCCATCATTGATGCATTTAATCACCATTTTATCTCTTTGAAATAACTAAGCCTATTCACAATGATATTGGGCTGGATGCTGATAGGGGAAATTTGCTGAATGATCAGAGAAATTATGGACAAAGCTTTTCTTCTAGGCTATTCACAGAAAAATAAGTCCTGGATGCTTTGCTAGCAATAGACAATAAGAAATACTCAGGGACTGATCCCAGTCTGCTTAAGTGTGCAGCGCCCATCATTGTTGGCTCAATAACCCACATTTTTATATAATATTGTTATCAGGAAATGTTCCAAAAGTTTGGAAATCAGCTCTTTTCCTGCCACTCCATAAAGACAGGGATAGTAGTGATCTTAATAACTATAGTCCCATTTCAAGGATTCCTTGTCTAGTTAATAATCTTGAATCCTTGATAAATGTACAACTTTGCTCTTTTTTATCTGAGAAATGCATTTAGAATGTAAACCAATTAGGGTTTAGGCCTGGACATCCAATCAGGGTTTAGGCCTGGACATCCATTCATGGTTTAGGCCTGGACATCCAATCATGGTTTAGGCCTGGACATCCATTCATGGTTTAGGCCTGGACATCCAATCAGGGTTTAGGCCTGGACATCCATTCATGGTTTAGGCCTGGACATCCAATCATGGTTTAGGCCTGGACATCCATTCATGGTTTAGGCCTGGGCATAGCAGTATTACATCAACCACTTTAGTTGTTAATGGTCTTGTCAATGCTTTAGACACTACAATGAAATGTGCTGCTTTGTTTGTGGACCTGTCAAAAGCTTTTGATACTGTTGATCATGATATTTAATTGATTTACGTTTTTCTTGACAGGCCTGAGCTCTGACGCCTGTTCATGGTTTTATGACTATCTTAGTGAAAGAACTCAGGCCATCGTAATTGATAGTACTAGGACCTGTTACTAGGACTGATACTAGGACCTGTTCTTTTCACAATTTACATAAATGCTGTTGCTTAATCTGTTAAATTGTTTAATTTCATCTACAGTATCAGTCACAAGTTTGGGCACACCTACTCATTCAAGGGAACTCTTTCAAGACTGTTGAAAAAGCATTCCAGGTGAAGCTGGTTGAAAGAATGTGAAGTATGCAAAGCTGTCATCAAGGCAAAGGGTGGCTAATTTGAAGAATCTCATATAAAATGTATTTAGATTTGTTTAACACTTTTTTTTGTTTACTACATGATTCCATATGCGCTATTTCATAGTTTTGATGTCTTCACTATTATTCTACAATGTAGAAAATAGTATGAATGATGACCTGGCTGTGACAAGGCTACAGTCCGATTTAGAAGTTGTGCGGGAAGCCCTTACTGATTTAAAACTCTTATTTAATACGGGAAAAACTAAATCCATGTTGTTTTCAAGTTCTCGTAAGATTGTCTCAGATAGATTACATATTTACTCATCGGATGTTTCTATAATCAAACGAGTCCCTGCATACAAATACCTTTGTATTTGGATTGAGAATGATTTTTCATGACTGAGCTTGTTAAGAAACTCGTCATTATGGCCAAACAGTTCTATTTTTATTTTATCAGACCAGGGGACATTTCTCCAAAAAGTACGATCTTTGTCCCCATGTGCAGTTGCAAACCATAGTCTGGCTTTTTCATGGCAGTTTTGGAGCAGTGGCTTCTTCCTTGCTGAGCGGCCTTTCAAGTTATGTCTATATAGGACTCGTTTTACTGTGGATATAGATACTTTTGTACCCGTTTCCTCCATCATCTTCACAAGGTCCTTTACTGTTGTTCTGTGATTGATTTGCACTTTTCGCACCAAAGTACATTCATCTCTAGGAGACAGAAAGCGTATCTTCCTGAGCAGTATGACGGCTGCGTGGTCCCATGGTGTTTATACTTGCGTACTATTGTTTGTACAGATGAACGTGGTACCTTCAGGCGTTTGGAAATTGCTCCCAAGGATGAGGTCTTAGCTGATTTATTTTGATTTTCACATGATATCAAGCAAAGAGGCACTGAGCTTGAAGGCAGGCCTTGAAATACATCCACAGGTACACCTCCAATTGACTCAAATGATGTCAATTGGCCTTCTAAAGCTTCTAAAGACATGACATAATTTTCTGGAATCTTTCAAGCTGTTTAAAGGTACAGCCAATTTAGTGTATGCAAACTTCTGACCCACTGGAATTGTGATACAGTGAATTATAAGTGAAATAATCTGTCTGTAAACAATTGTTGGAAGAATTACTTGCGTCATGCACAAAGTAGATTTCCTAACCGACTTGACAAAACTATAGTTTGTTAACAAGAAATTTGTGGAGTGGTTGAAAAACCACTTGAAAAATAAGTGTATGTACATTTCCGATTTCAACTGTAGGTGTTTGTAAGAGAAAATAACAAAGTTGTCTGTCTTCCAAAGGAGGATGACTGAAGCTCACTTCTCCATCCCATGCACAGCAAACATGTACCAGATACTACCGACACTGCTAATCCTCATCTACAGTTATTCCCCAATCAGCACTGAGCTACAAACTGCTAATACTGAGCATTTAGTCAACAATGTGACCCGATTGTTTGCTCCCAGAGTCCTGACAAGGAGTCAAGCGTTCCTTTGAGCATGGTGAGTGCCGGATCACAAGGGATTAGTCAACAATCGAAACCTGGAATCAATACATTTCATACAATAGCAGGCTATTAAAAAACAACAGGCCTAATCAACGAGCTGGTGGATGGTGTCTTGGTTCCTAATGCTAAAAGTAATGTATGACTTTTCTGGTACTGAGAGGGATGAAGACTCACTTATACGTTAGTGTCTTTGTTAATGTGGCTATCTGCTTCGCCACCCTGCTTCATCAGCAATTCAACTAATGTCAGAGAGAGCGAGAGAGAGCGGGAGAGAATGCTGTCCCAGGATAGTGTTGAGTGGAGAGGAGAGGAGGGAGGACGGGGAAGACAAGCGACACAGACAGAAATCATCCTGAGACAGACTCCTCAGTGTAATTAGCTACGCGTTATCTGTCTGTGAATTATTTCTCTGCGGTGAGGACATGCTTCAGCGCCTCTCAACTGACTTCACTCTGTGTACGGGTGACTCGGCCATGTTAATACACTAGACTACAGTACGGGGGAGGAGTATCTACCAAATGTCAGGCCTTCCTGCTTTGTCTTTACACTCTCTTTCTCTCTCAAACACACACACATATGTACATATGCTCTTGCACACACGCAATCACGCACACACACACTGTGCCCCAGTAATTATAAAGCAGAACCAGCAGCCCAGAACCTCCCACTGTGTTGGAGATGAGAGGTAGCTTGTGCGTGTGTGTGTGTGTGTGTGTGTGTGTGTGTGTGTGTGTGTGTGCGTGTGTGTGCGTGTGCGTGTGTGTGTGTTTGAGACGTTTCTTTATGTACAGCCTGGCAACCTTGTCAAGGTCACTGTCCAAAGTGATAAGCTTGTTAAAATGCCAATGGGTCTGGATTTATTGGTATGACCCGCTGTCAGATATGAGGGTTAGATGCTATCATAAATATTACAAGACACCTGTTCTGCCAGAGCGATACAGAGTGATAGATGGTCAATGACCTTGTTATTACACTGTATGATATCACCACCACCATCGTATGACAATGTGCAAACACATTGCCGAACACTCCCTGTCTGTGTTGTGACAATGTTGAGTCATATCTGAGAAATTGAGGAATTCGAGGAGGAGGAGGAAATAGAGAAAGGAGAGAGTATAGAGAGAAGGAGGGAGAAGATGGGTCGCAAGAGGTGGAGGAGGACTACAGATTTTGAAAAGGAGGAACTGTGCATATGTTCTATATGCTTTACACAGCCTTGAGGACAAGAGATAAGAGGGTTGATATTAAAAACCTACCCAACCTACCCATCACTCATTTTCTCCCTAATTCACAGTGACCTCTGAAACATCACAAACTATCCACGGCTACTCCGACATGTACTCATCTACTCTCAGACAGACAGCCATAATATCTGAGTCCCAAATGGCACCCCATTTCCTATTTAGTGCACTTCCTTTGACCAGGGCCCGAGGGCTGTTGTCAAGAGTACTGTATTGTGTACGAAATACAGTAGGGTGCCACTTGGTGGGAGGGGGTTGCCTGTTTTGTTTGTTATTTTGGCATTAATACGTGTCACATATCAGTTTGCTTTGCTTTGCTTTCTGTGGTGATGAGGCAGCCAGTGGAAAATATGGAGCGTAGGGGTTGGTAATGTTCTCTAGTTGTGCCGTGACTGATTCAATGTTCTGTCACTCATGGGGACACTACGTCACCATCAAATCTAGAGCTCGAAATTTCAAGGCCCTTGGGTGCTGCCATAGAGTTACATTAGAAGTGCTCATCCAAGAAGGCTCCAGGTCATTGGCCACAGATAAAATGACGTCAAATCCCATTATATCTACAGTAGCTTTGATTGGACTGATCATGTCAACATCATACTTTCAAAAGCTTAGCTAGAAAGCTAGCATTCATCAACATGAATCAAATCGACAATCTCAAAATCAAATCAAACTGTATTTGTCACATGAGCCAAATACAACAGGTGTAGACCTTACAGTGAAAAGAGAACTTGTTCTCAACTAGCCTACCTGGTTAAATAAAGGTGAGATAAATAAATAAATAAAAAATAAATAAAACAATTTTAAAAAATGCTTACTTACAAGCCCTTAACCAACAATGCAGTTTTAAGAAAAATATGTGAAAGTACTGGCAAATACTTTTTAATCCGTGTCATATGAAGAGAAATAATGAAGAGAAATGATAGATAAAACATATCGGTGCTCATCGGCCATTGGACATAAACATTACACAACAAGTTGGATATCGCAAATTTAACAATGAGTGGTTTGGAAGGAATTAGTGGCTTACTGCAAGCATTGCAAAGCAATCACTAGCCTGCTATTCAGTGGAGTGGCTGTGTGGTCGCAAGTCTGGGTTTAAGGGTCTCTTTTTCAAGCTTAAAATGATAAACATTCAACATTGGCCATGATGTCAATCTAGCATGATTTCTGCCACGCTCAAAACAAATGTTAACTTGGAACTGGGAAATCTGACTTCAGACTGGGAACACTGAAAAAAACGAGCTCCAACTGGGAAAATACAACGATCATCTACCTCGGAATTGTAAGTCGGGAACTCGGGCCTACGACCTGAAGATCACTAACGTCATCATGATTTGACCTTATTTTTTTCAGAGTTCCCAGTTGTCTCAAAGCGCCATAAATCCAGATAATGCCAGACTTTGATGACAAAGTTTGATGACAACATTTCCAGACAAAGGACCGCCATGCCACCTTCCTGTTCAAGTGAGCACAGCATATAACAAGGTGGGTTCAAAAATGTATTGTATGCTGCTGCATAAATGATGTAATATGCCAGGGAGATAGGTATACTGTAGCTAAGAAAGTAAAACTAAGTGTATGTTGTATTGTAAGCTGTTAGTGGCCCATGTGCCTCACGCTAAGAATTTGGTCTATTTCCCCCTCTTAATTTTGCCTACTGTTCTGACTTGGTGGTGCACATATAGCCTATAGCCTGTTTTGACCACCAGCTTAATATTCATTGAATACTGTAGGAGCTTTCATTGTCTGCTTATATGCCCCCTTTATTTATCCTACGGTTCTGACTTGGTGTACAGGGAGAACACTGTAAGAACGGCATATATTCTGAGTTCTGTCGCTGTACATTTCAAAAGATCAGAACAAATAGTTATATAGACTACGTCCGTCCTAGCTCGCTCATTGATGTCTTTATCAAAATTACAGATTGCCTCTTATCCGCTTGTCGTCCCCTTATGGCATAGTTTGTACATCTCAATTGTCAGTAAAAACCACATTTGTTTAAGCAAGTCAGCCATATCAGCTATGTTTTTTTAAATGCAGTAAATAAGGCTGAATGAACTGTTTCGCTGCCAGACAAGGCTTCGCTGACAGCCAGGTGTAGCAGTGGTAAGGATTCACTCAATGGTGCTGAAAAAAAAGCTCTGCTGTTGGGACAGCTTTATGTTGTTTGCGGGCACCGTTTGTCACTATTATAGTGCAATTCATGTACAGTTTAGTGTTGTGTTGTGGCTTTGCTGGAATGTATCCTCCACTGATAATAACTAACCATCTTGACCCACTCTTTCAGAAATATATTGTGTGGCTCAGTCGGTAGAGCATGGCACTTGCAGCGCAAGGGTTGTGGATTTGATTGCCACGGGCGAAGAAAATATTAAAATGTATGCACTCACTACTGTAAGTCGCTCTGGATAAAAGCATCTGCTAAATGATGCAAATTCAAAGAGAGCAATTCAATTAATATGCTTTTCAATGAACTGGCAGGCGAATAAAATGGTATTGTGATGATGCACAGTACCAGTACACTGTAATTCATCCCAAATGGCACCCTATTCCCTACACCCGGGCTCCTGGAGAGCTACCGTCCTGTAAGTATTTGCTCCTACCTTAATCTAGCACACCTGATTCTAATAATTATCTGGTTGATAAACTGAATTAGGATAGTTACAACTGGGGTTGGAACGAAAACCCACAGGAGTGTTGCTCTCCAGGAACAGGGTTGGAGAGCCCTACCCCACACCATATTATAGGCCCAGTTATTAAATAAAACTAAAATGACCTCATCAACCTTCTGGATGCAACCATGATTGGAATATTTTATGGGCCCCCAGAAAATATGAAACAGAATATAATTTGGAGCATCATCAGTTAATACGATGGTACTTCCACACTTTTTGTTGTTGTTGTTGCAATCCTTAAGTGTTGATATGAAAAGAAAACTAGGCATAGCCATTAAATAAAAAACACATGATTTCACATGTGGAAAATCACATGATTTCAAATCAAATGTAATATGTTAAATCGTGTAAAAATGTGTTATAACATGTTATTTCACATGTTGTCACCTATTATCACATTAGCTTCACATAAGATCTTAATGTGATCACTTGAAATTGTATGAAATTCATGTTTTTTTCCATAAGGGTGGTTCTGTCATGGTCTGCCTCACAACAGGTATTCAATGGAATTGTATAATAATAACAATGATAATAATTTATTCAACTTATATAGTGCTTTCAAAGAATCTCAAAGGGCTTCAAAGCACACAAAAAAAGTCAACTAATTTAGAAAAACAATGTCACAACTTCATGACAGTCATTAGAAAGTTCATGGCTTGAATGGTCATATGAGGGAGTTGGTCAAACAGGGAGAGAAAGTCCATAGGCAGGCATGAAGTGCGGTCTCATAAAGGTGTCTCGCTGTCTCTGTCTTTTCCATAGTAGAAGTCAGTCAGATGAAGTTTGAGCTAAGTCACTGCAGTCCATGGATGCCGTAATAGGTACCTAGCTATCTACTCCTTCACTACTACCAAAATGAAGCACCCAATTGGATGATGCTATGGCAGTATACGTGGTGCCAGAAAGCACACCACATTTCAATAATAATTAAAGAGCAGCCATGTAACTTTGTCCTCTCTACGATCCTCATCAATGCACACCTCTGCCATCTTGCGTTTGGCTTCTCTCCATCCTCAACCTCTAGCATTGGTTGGCATTCAAATCAAGACAGCTAGCCAGCTAATGTTAGCTAGCTAGCCAAACAAACAAACAACTTGCCAGGTTCAGTCTTAACGCTGTGGTCGATTCTGATGATATTAATTAGCTATATAAATGGTTCATTCTTAAAACAAAAAGATTGTAGGTTAAAAAAAAGCCATAAAAATGAATTCATTACAAAAATATTTACAAAATGTACAGGAGCTCTCTGCTGCTGGCGCGCCATGGCAACTGTCATTCATCAAGTATGAGATCTATGAGAAAGTTCTAATTTTAGTGTCCCTTTAGAATAGTTGCACATTTAAGTGATCATCTAACTGTGTTATCATTTTAGTGTCCTTTGAAATAGTGTAATAAACATGGTGTTGAAAAGACTGTTTACCGCTCCACCTAAGGGAGTTACCATAGGTTTCTTATACATGTAAGAGATGCTCAACAAAACCTGAGAATATCAAATCTTATCCCCTTTTAAAATAGGTTCTGTTTTTTCCTCCCTGTATCATGTGTACCACCGTATAATACTTACACTGCTGCTCTCTCTCTCTCTCTCTCTCTCTCTCTCTCTCTCTCTCTCTCTCTCTCTCTCTCTCGGTGCATGCTGGGAGTTTTTTGGAGTTTGAGTGTTTGGTGTGGAAAGCTCTATCCTAACTAACTTTCTTGATTCTTTTATTTACATGTTATTTTCTATGGTGGAGGGTTAATGAAATATTTGTTTTTAGCGGTATCCAAAGTTTTTTTTTCAAAGTTAGGGTGGAAGAGGACAGAGTAACTTTCCTGGGGGTTGGAAGGTGTAGTGTGCGCAATGGCTTCTCAGCCTAGCGCGGAGGAGACGCTGTCGATACAGCATGGATTCAGGTGTGTTCCTGAGAACGGAGTTAAGGTGGAGGAGGTTCTGCTCGCGGTCGGTGAACAGGTAGGAGCTGAGTTTATACATTCTGCTTCTAGAATGAACAAAGCTGTGGTTGTGTTCATGAAAAGGGCTAATTTGGTCGGTAGGCTAATTGCTAGCGGAATATTTGTAAGGGATGTGTTGGTGTCAATTTCACCTCTCTCTACCCCTTCAACAAGAGTTGTAGTGGCAAATTTGCCTCCTTTTATTACGGATGATCAAATTAGGAAAGAGCTGAGTCGTTTTGGTAAGTTTGCTAGCGGTTTCCGTGTACTGTCAGCAGGTTTTCAGGCAGATGCCGTTAAGCACGTTGTTTCGTTCAGGAGGCAAGTGTTTATGTTTCTGAACAATAATGAGCAACAGCTAAATGTGCATTTTAAAGTGAGGCATGGGGAGGGGCTCTATGCCGGTTTTGCCAGCACAGATAGTCTACGGTGTTTTGAATGTGGGGATTTGGGGCACAAGAGTTTTGCGTGCCCACATAAAGGCCATAGACAAGGTGAGGGTACAACGGCAGGTGGGGGAAATCGAGGTCAAAATGTAGGGGGTAAGGAGATGCAGATAGCAGAGGCTGGGCCTAGTCAGTCTAGAGATGGTGGTGTAGATGAGGCTGGGCCTAGTCAGGCTAGAGATGGTAGGGTTGTGGAGGCTGGGTCTAGTCAGGCTAGAGATGGTGGAGAAGCAGAGGCTGGGTCTAGTCAGGCTAGAGATGGTAGGGTAGTGGAGGCTGGGTCTAGTCAGGCTAGAGATGGTGGAGAAGCAGAGGCTGGGTCTAGTCAGGCTAGAGATGGTGGGGTAGCTGAGGCTGGGCCTAGACATGCTATGGAGGGTGGTGCAGATGATGCTGGGCCGAGTCATGCTATGGAGGGTGGTGCAGATAATGCTGAGCCGAGTCATGCTATGGAGGGTGGTGTAGCTGAGGCTGGCCCTAGTCATGCTATGGAGGGTGGTGCAGATGATGCTGGGCCTAGTCATGCTATGGAGGGTGGTGTAGCTGAGGCTGGCCCTAGTCATGCTATGGAGGGTGGTGCAGATGATACTGCGTCTAGTCAGGTTATTCTAGTGGATGAGGAGAGTATAGTGGGGAAGTGTAAGAGATTAGGGGGGGAGGAGGAGGGTGTCAAGAGGAAAAAAAAAAAGGGTGTGGACAAAGGCACCATGGAAATGTTGCCTGTTGCTGTGGGTGAGGCCCTAACCAGAGAGAAAGGGCAGGTGGTCAGGGTGGGAGATAGAGAAGAGGAGGAAAGTGAGTCTGAGGAAGAGGATGAGGAGTTATTTTTTTCAGACTCCTCTTCAATTGGCCCGGAGCTGACAGCCAGTCAACCCGAGGGGTCTAAGTACACGTTGAGAGAACTGACAAGGTTCCTGAATGAGACTAAGGGGAAAAAAGTTAATCTTGAGGCTTTTTTTCCTGATCCTAGAAAGTTTGTAAGATCAGTACAACATGCTATGAGAAATGAGGGGCATGGTGTCCTCTCACCCAGGAAACGGTTTAGGTTGAGGAAGTGGGTCACAACAGTGCGTAAAGGTTTACCTTCAGACACTGTTTAAATGTTTAATTTCTTACTGACACTGGGGCTTTTTGAGCTTTGCTATTGGTCTATTTCTCTGCTGGCTTTTCTCCCACTTCTTATGGAGACTCTTCGGGTAGGCTCGCTCAATATAAATGGCGCCAGAGATGCGGGAAAGAGGAGTGTGTTGGGTGAATATGTAAAACAAAAAAAAGTACAGGTGTTGTTTCTGCAGGAGACGCATAGTGATGTAGTGAATGAAGTTGATTGGGGGCTCTGGTGGAAAGGGGCAAGTGTGTTGAGCCATGGGACAAATCTTAGTGCAGGGGTGGCAGTCCTTTTTGCACCGGGTCTGGCTGTAAAAATTTGCTCCTCAAAGGAGGTGTGTAGGGGTAGGTTGCTTGTTGTTAAAGCAGAAATTAACAACATGTGTTTTGTCTTTATAAATGTGTATGCGCCTAACACAGGAAGAGAAAGAGGGGTTCTATTTGGGAGTCTTAGACAGGAACTCTCACAAGTAGCGCCTGAGGAGACGCTGGTGATCGGAGGTGACTGGAACTGTACAATGGATTTTACAAAAGACAGAAATGGGGAAGAGCCTCATTCAGTGTCAGTGGGAGTGTTAAGGGATATCTTTAATCAGTTTGACCTAGTGGATGTTTGGAGAACTAAACATCCAAACACAAGACAGTATACGTGGGTGAAGGTTTTTGGGGCTAGGGTGAGTGCAGCTCGACTTGATCGTTTTTACATGTCCAGGAATCAGAGCAATAGGCTACTGGGTGCTACCATTCTCCCAGTGGGGTTTTCGGATCACCACATAACCATGGCTCGGCTGTCTATTTCACCAGGGCCCCGGCAGGCATCTTATTGGAAGTTCAATGTAAAGCTCTTACAAGATGCCACTTTTTGCTCAGGTTTCCAGACTTTTTGGGAAAGATGGGGGCAGCGAAGAGAGGAGTATGAGTCTCTGAGTCAATGGTGGGATGTGGGGAAAGTGCAAATTAGGCTTTTCTGTCAACAGTATACTGCTCTCTCATCCTCAGAGGCTAGGAGAGTATTGGGGGAACTAGAGCGGTGTATTAGTGAGATGGAGGTAGAGATGGTGGGGCAAGGCAATGTAGGCCTCCAGGCTAACTTAGCCGAATTACGTAGGGACCTGGGCAGTTTTTTCCAGGTTAAAGCAAAGGGAGCACTTGTAAGAGCTAGGTTCTCCATGCTCAAGGAGATGGATGCTCCCAGCTCCTTCTTCTTTGGTTTGGAAAGACAGAGCAGGGAAGCCAAGGGTATGCATTGTCTACGGCTGTCTGATGGGCGGGTGACCTCTGTGGTGGGGGAGATGCGGGAGCGGACTGTGGAGTTTTATACTGAATTGTATAGGGCAGAAATGTGTGATCCTATGTGTGCTCAGGTCTTGTTCGCAGGACTCCCTAAGCTCTCTCGGGCACAGAGGGATGAAATGGACATTCCTCTGTTGTCACATGAACTGGCAGAGGCAGTAACCCAGATGTCCCCCGGTCGTGCACCTGGGGTCGATGGACTTCCAGTGGAATTTTACAAAAAATTCTGGGGAACAATTGGACAGGATTTCTTTTGCGTGTTGCGTGAATGCGTCGGGGTAGGAGAGTTGCCGATGAGCTGCCGTCGGGCGGCTCTGACTCTCCTGCCCAAAAAAGGGGACTTGTGTGAACTTAAGAACTGGAGGCCTGTGGCATTACTCTGTGCGGACTACAAGATTTTTGCCAAGGTCCTCTCTAACAGACTGAAGTCCCATCTGGACTCTATAATACACAAGGACCAGACATATTGTGTACCGGGACGCTCAATCACGGACAACTTGTTCTTGATTAGGGACATGTTGGACTTGTCGAGAGGTTCTAATGTGAACTTTGGACTGGTCTCTTTAGATCAAGAGAAGGCTTTTGATAAAGTGGATCATGAGTATCTGTTTAATGTGATGTCTGTGTTTGGGTTTGGGAAGAGTTTTGTGACCTGTGTGAAGCTGTTGTATGCTGGGGCGTCATGTATGGTTAAGGTGGGAGGGGGGCTCAGTAGGCCAGTCTGGGTGAGACGGGGTATTAGACAAGGATACCCTCTATCTGGGCAGCTGTACACACTAGCCATTGAGCCTTTTTTAGGACTGCTACGCAGGAGACTGCGGGGAGTGTGCTGGACAGGCATGGATGTGGTGACAGGAATAGCAGTCTCAGCATATGCAGATGATGTTTCTGTGATGGTCAGGGATGGGCAAGATATGCAGGAACTAGAGACTAGTCTGAAGGTGTACGAGGGAGCTTCATCAGCTAAGGTAAACTGGGGAAAGAGCAAAGCTCTGTTATGTGGGGCATGGGGGGATAGGGCTCCTCCTCTGCTTCCAGGGGGTTTGCAGTGGGGTTGTGAAGGGCTTAAAGTGTTGGGGGTGTACCTGGGCTCGGAGAGGTGGGTCAGCAAGAACTGGGAGGGGCTGTCACAGGCAGTGGTGTCAAGACTGGCCAGGTGGAGGTGGCTCCTGTCCCAAGTGTCATATAGAGGGAGGGTGCTGATAATCAACAACCTGGTGGCATCTTCCTTGTGGCATAAACTGGCTGTCCTCAACCCCCCCGCCGGTCTGCTTGCAGATCTGCAACGCAAGCTGGTGGACTTCTTTTGGTCGGGACATCACTGGCTGAAGGCAGCAGTTTTGTACATGACCGTCCACGAAGGAGGACAGGGCCTGGTGGAGCTGGAGAGCAGGATGGCTGCTTTCCGACTAAAGGCGGTGCAGAGACTGCTGTACCACACTGATGTTGGCTGGAGGGAACCAGCATGCGCGCTGCTGAGGAGAGCTGGCGGATTAGGGTTGGACCGGCAGCTGTTCCTCATGAAGCTGGAGAGGCTGAGTACAGCAGGTCTCTCAGAGTTTTACTCTGCGGTGCTGAGGGCCTGGCAGCTGCTAAGGCCCACACGAGAAGGGGGTGTGGAGCCTGGGCAGTGGGTGTGGGAGGAGCCTATCTTCCACAACCCAGCCATCCCTTTGAGATTGGTTCAGTCGGCCACCCTGCAGAGGCAATTGATGGCAGGGGGTTTACAAAGGCTGGGTGACCTGAGACTGCTGGGAGAGGAGGGGTGGAAAACCCCGGAGGTCTTGGCGCAACAAACAGGAATAACGTCTCTTAGGCTGCTGGAGAGATTCCTGGAGGAGGTCCAGGAGGCACTGTCTGAGCCGGTAAGGGGGGTGTTTGAGAGGCCAAAGGGAGAGGGGCCACCAATGTTCCCGCCACTGCAGGTGATGGCAGAGACTGGAGACTGGCAAGGGGGTCTGGAGGACTTGTTAGATTTTAACACTCCGAGCCTGGGGGAGTTTGAGGGGGTGGGAGGTAAAGCCCTCTACAACCTCTGCGTTAAGGTTAGGAGCATTAGAAGCCTAACAGGAGTGAAGGCACATCAGTGGCAGGGGGTATGTGGGGCGGAGAGTATGGTGGGTTTTAGATGGAGGGCGCTCTACAAACCCCCAGTACCAAAGAGGTCAGGGGACCTCCAGTGGAGGGTTCTTCATGGAGCCCTGGCCACTAACAGCTGGTTGGCACGGGTTGATCCGGGAATTGGGCAGGGGTGTCCTTTCTGTCAAATGAAAGAAACTGTAATTCATGTGTTTTCTGTGTGCACCAGGTTAATGCCATTAATGTCTCTGTTGGAATGTCTGTGTGACAGGTTGGGGGTGTTTTTTGCTGTTGGGATGTTTATAATGGGATACAGGTATTCGAGTAAGGAGAAAGAAAAATGTGTTTTGTTGAATTTTCTGTTTGCTCAGGCAAAGTTAGCTATTTGGCTAACAAGGAGGAACAGGGTTAAAGGTGGGGGGATAACAGACCCTTTACTACTGTTTAATGGGATGGTCTCTGCGCGCCTTAGGGTTGAGTTTGAGTTCTATAAAATGATCAAATGTGTGGAGATGTTTGAGGAGATATGGTGTGTTGGGGGGGCTGTCTGTATTGCTGGGGAAGATGTTTTGGATATACGGTTGTAGGAGAGGGTTTTTGTGTATGGTGTTTTGTATCATGTGGTAGATGGAAAGATGAGTATGGTACATGAATGCAGTACAGGATATATTTTTTATTTATTTTTTATTTTAGGAGTGGGGGGGGTGAGTTTTAAATGAATTGAGAATGTTTCAATAAAGAAAGACCAAAAGTCAAAAGTCTCTCTCTCTCTCTCGTCGGAGTGCATGCTGGGAGTGCATGCTGGGAGTGAGTCGTCAAGCAGGAGTGATTGTGAGAGCGAATGGAATTTCTTTTCACTCTATTGGGTTTTGGTATGTATATATATATATATTGATTAGTTAAGTTGTTTTAAGGGTATCTTGTTTAAACTATCACTAAGCACGTATAGGGGTGGTGGGATCTTTGAGGTTGGTTTTTCGCGAGGGCACAACCAGCGGGTGGGGCTGGTTGCAATGGCCACTCGCGGAAATGAAGAGTTTGAAAAACTTAGTCGGAGGCATGGAGTAAAGATTCCTGCTGCGGCCGGGTGTTCAGTGGAAGAATGTAGCTTGGCTGTGGGTGCTATCATTGGGTATGATAGCATCAAATCAGCCTCAAGGATGAATAGCGCTGTAGTGATATTCTTAGATTCAATTGAAAAGGTGAATAAGATAGTTGAGAGAGGTGTTGTGTTGCGGGAGACACAGACGCCGGTATTTCCGCCTATGAAACCGGTGAAGAAAGTTATGCTTTCTAACGTGCCACCATTTGTTAGAGATGAAGTGTTAGAGCGAGAGTTATCTCGCCATGGTCAAATCGTATCTACAATAAAGAAGGTTCTTTTTGGATGCAAATCTCCGTTGTTGAAACATGTCGTGTCTCATAGGAGACAAGTGCATATGATTTTAAAAAAGGAAGGAGATTAACTGAATTTAGCGTTTAGTTTTAAGATTGATGGATTTGATTATGTCTTCTATGCATCTACTGAATCAATTAAATGTTTTGGACGTGGAAGAGAGGGGCATTTGGTGCGTAGTTGTCCAGAGAATGAGCACGCTGAGCCTGGTAGTAGCTTTAGTGCGGGTGCAACTAACGCACCACCGCGAAGGGATGAAAATACTACGGGTGCAGGGGAAGAGAGAATGTGGGCAGATGTGGTTGGAAAAGTAGGAGAGGAAGGCATTGTGGATACGGGGGCAATTGTGGTAGATCAGAACAAAGAGGGAGGGGAAACAGTAGGTGAGATTGTGACTGCCATCGCTGAGGTGGTGCTGGAAAATGAAATTGGAGGTCAAGAGGAGATTGAAATAACGGAAAAGGAAGCGGATGTTTTCAAAATACAGAGGAGTAAAAGGAAGAATTTAAGGGGTGGTGAAGGGTCTAATTCTAAGAGAAAGGTAGAGATGGATAAATCAGTTGAAGATGAACAGGTTGTAGAGATGGAGTTTTCTTCTGGGGAGGATAGCGAGAGTGAGTCATCTGACAACAATATAGTCACAACAATATAGTGAGATAGATGGGGTGGAAGGGAGGTATGGGATCGAGAAGATACGTCAATTTCTGAAGTTGACAAAAGGGAAGAAATATATGCAGGATTACAATGTAACTGATTTTTTCCCTGAACGTGAATTGTTTATTGAATCAGCAAAGTTTCTGATGTCAAAAATTACAGGGGGAGGTTTGAAAAACCCTGAAATTGCTAGACTCAAGAAAGTGGTCACGAGAGTGATAAGTGATGTAAATTCTAAAGAAAATGAAAGAGTTCAGTTGCAGTTTTAACTCTGTAAAGAGATGTGGTGGCTGTATCTTCCTCTGTATTTTTTTAAAATCCATGAGCAGTTTTAAGATCTCTTCTTTAAACGTAAATGGGGCAAGAGATTGAAAACATCAGAAGTTCTTCAAAGGTAAATGATTTTATTTGAAGGCTTTTATGTTTTTGTTGAAATGTTGCGTGCTGGATGCTAACGCTAATGCTAAATGCTACGCTAGCTAGCTACTTTTACACAAATGATTGTTTTCCTATGGTTGAGAAGCATATTTTGAAAATCTGAGATGACAGTGTTGTTTACAAAAGGCTAAGCTTGAGAGATGGCATATTTATTTCATTTCATTTGCGATTTTCATGAATAGTTAACGTTGCGTTATGGTAATGAGCTTGAGTCTGTATTCACGATCCCGGATCCGGGATGGGGAGATCAGAAAGGTTAAGTCTTTTTGGGCTATGTTGGGAGAGGATTGGTTAGAAGTAGCTAATGATAGTTTAACCGGAGGGTTACTACCAATAAGCTGCAGAAGGGCTGTCCTCACCCTACTGCCCAAAAAGGGTGACCCGAGGGAGGTGAAGAACTGGAGGCCGGTGGCTTTATTGTGCACTGATTATAAGATATTGTCAAAGGCTTTGTCCAACAGGCTGAGGGAGGTGATGGGGCAAATCATACATACGGATCAGTCCTACTATGTTCCTGGCAGGCAGATAGGGGATAACATTTCTCTGATTCGTGATTCTCTGATTCGTCTCTGATTCGTTTTGGACGTCTCTAGGGCTATTGGGTTGGATGCTGGTCTAATTTGAATTGATCAGGAAAGGCATTTGACCGAGTTGAACATCAATATTTATGGCACACGTTTGAGGCGTTTGGGTTCAGCTCTGGTTTTATTGCCATGATAAAGGTGATATATGGTGACATTGAAAGTGTATTGAAAGTTAACGGTGGTTTGAGTGCTCCTTTTAAAGTGTGTAGAGGTATTAGGCAGGGATGTTCTATGTCAGGGATGTTATATGCTATTGCTATAGCGCCACTACTAAATAGCATTAGAAGTCGCATTGCAGGGTTGTGCCTTTCAGAGGATATTCCTCCTTTTCGTCTTTCAGCCTATGCTGATGATGTAGTTGTGCTAGTGAAAAATCAAGCGGAGGTGCATAGCTTGAGTCTAATGGTTGATCGTTTTAGGGGAATATCCTCTGCAAAGGTAAATTGGGAAAAGAGTTGTGCTTTAGAGATTGGAGAATGGTCTGGAGGGATCATGGCTTTGCCAGGGGGGCTAGAATGGTGTAAGGGAGGTTTTAAGTATCTTGGAGTGTACCTAGGAGATGAGGGGACTATGGAAAGAAATTGGAGTGGGGTGGTTGAAATGGTGGAAGGGAGGAGATGAGGGGACTATGGAAAGAAATTGGAGTGGGGTGGTTGAAATGGTGGAAGGGAGGATGAGGAGATGGCGTTGGTTATTATCTCGTATGTCATATAGGGGTCGCACTATTATAGTTAACAATGTGATTACCTCTGCACTGTGGCATCGGTTGTCAGTTTTAGAACCACCATCTGGCCTTCTGGCTAAGATACAGGCAATTATTGTGGATTTCTTTTGGGATAAATATCACTGGGTTCCACAAAGTGTTTTGTATTTGTCAAAAGAGGAGGGGGGACAAGGTATTGTACATCTTGCTAGTAGGGCTGCTGCTTTCCGGTTTCAGTTTATTCAAAGGTTGCTTTATGGACCGGAAAATGTGGTGTGGAGAGGGGTGGCAGGACTTATATTACAGTGGGTTGGAGGATTAGGTTTAAAGAAGGCTTTATTTCTGGTTGATAGTAGCCAGATTTCTAGGGAGGGAGTACCTCCGTTTTACAGAGGCCTTCTCAGAGTGTGGAGCATAATGAAGGTGTCCAGACGAACTTCAGCGGAGTCAGTGCATTGGCTGTTGGAGGAACCTCTGGTGTATGGGGCAAGACTGGATTGTACAACTGCAGCTGTTCCACATTTCTCCAAGATTTTGGTGAAGGGGAAAATCATCACCTTAAGACAGTTAATGGCCATGGCTGGGCTCGCCTTAATGGATGGAAGACGGGTGGCAGAACATTTGGGGATGAGGTCAGAAAGGACTGTCGTACAAATGCTGGGGAGCTGTAGGAAGGCTCTGTCAGCGGAAGAATGGGGTATGCTTAGTAGCCACAAGAAGAAGGTGCAAGATGAAGACGTCTCATTTCCAAAACTAGGGATTACACCAAATATCCCAGAGTCAGAAAGAAAGGCGTTATTGCTGGATTTGAGAGGGTTGGAGGAGGTGGGTTTGGATGAGGTGAATGGGAAGGAATTGTATAGGGGGTGTGTCAAGGTGTTGAATAAAGATACATTGAAAAATAGAAAAGATACTTCATGGAGGGTAAAATTGGGCATTGATGACAAGGTAAAGCCAGCATGGAGAGCACTGTACAAGCCACCGTTACAAAAGGGTACTGGTGATATGCAATGGAGGGTTTTACATGGCATCATTGCAGTTAATGCTTTTGTATCTGTTATTAACTCAGATATTAGAGATGGATGTCCTTTTTGTAATATAAGAGAAACCATTTTTCACTGTTTTATGGAGTGTGAGAGGATAAAACCTCTATTGGAAATGCTGGAATCTTTGTTTAAAGCTGTAGGGGAGTTTTTCAATAACACTGTGTTTATTTTGGGGTTTCAATATAGTAAACAACAGAAAAGAAAATGTCAAATGTTAAATTTTATTTTGGGACAAGCTAAGATGTCAATTTTTCTAAGTAGGAAACATAAGATAGAAACGGGATATGGGCAGGATGTAAGATGTGTTTTTAAAGGTTTAGTGAAAGCAAGAATAAAAGTAGATTTTGAGTTATTTTCAGCTGTAAAAGATCTCCTATTATTTGAGGAGAAGTGGGCCTACGAAGGAGCGCTTTGTTTTGTAGAGGAGGGGAAATTATTTTTTGCTGATGAAATAAGTTGAATGTATATGTTATGTATTTATTTTGGTTTAGGAATTACATTTGTTGTTTCATTTCTGAAAAGGCAGTGTGTCATTATTTATGTTAACACTTGAGTAAAAAATAAAGGTTTTATAAAAACTCAAACTCTCTCTCTCTCTCTCTCTCTCTCTCTCTCTCTCTCTCTCTCTCTCTCTCTCTCTCTCTCTCTCTCTCTCTCTCTCTCTCTCTCTCTCTCTCTCTCTCTCTCTCTCTCTCTCGCTCTCAAACACACTCACACATATAATCACTCTCTCTCTGTCTTTGCTGTTCTTTCTTTCCACACTGCTCCAGAGTTGACAGGGTAGGATAAGATTGCTTATTCATGCCTGCGTAATGTGTGCACTCTCAGGCACTCCTGTGCAAAATAGCTCGTTCAGGTGCAATGAAGTGGACCTGTTTTGCAGCTAGGTCTGCATCCCAAATGGCACCCTATTTAATATATAGTACCCTATAGGCCCTGGTCAAAAGTAGTGTTCCATTTGTGTTCCATTTGTAAAAACAGCACATCTCAGTATCAGAAGTAAAAGTACAGTCAGACTGGCCTGCTACTGTTCCTTTCTAAACCTTTTAAACTGTTGAGAGTAGTCCCACAACTGATCCAAATGGAATGAAACATTCAAATCACATGCCGTTATTCAAATGACATAAAATTAAAATGAATAATGTTATTATTGAAACATTATAACATTGGGATATGCATAGGCACATAAGGAACTCATACTCTTGTGTAAGCTTTATTAAAGCTACAAACGTGTTAGTGCTTAATTTTAACATGTGTTGACTATACAACAGAACAGATTAAGCTGAAAGACATTTACTCTCCTGGGTGGCCAAAAATAACTATCTGAATGCAGCGCCCCTAATAAGCCACACCTCCAGTCGTCTGATCTGACCCGGTGGATCATAGCTCAATAACCCAGCATCAACATCCCAACTTAAAGAAAACAATGGGTTGCTTGTGACCCAACTGGATGGTTCAAACCCAATGTGTGTTCTGTCCAATATTTACCCAAATTGGGTTGTTTTTAAACCAGCATTTTAGAGTGCAGGCACGATCAATGAGCCTATATCAAGTTCTCCTGGTAGGGGAGAGAAAACACCAGCTAAAACAGAATGTTTAATACATGCTGTGAAAAATCCATACTCTTTTAACTGGAGACACTCGAGCTGAAGGGTAGCGTCCCAAATGGCCCTATTCCCATAGGGCTCTGGTCAAAAGTAGTGCACTATAAATGGGAATAGGTTTCTATTTGGGACAGCCACAGAGTGGGCTGAGGCTTCAGAACATCAAAGGCTAAAGACCTGACTAACTTCATGCCTACAACCAGACTGGGGGATGTTAGCTATAATCTCTTGAAGCTTCAAATGTACTGTAGGTGATAGGAAATTCACACTCTCGCTGTTTCCCTCTTAAGCTGGTGGTTTCAAGCAAACACCAGCAGTCTTGAAAATAGCCTTAGAAAATAGCAAAATGGTTGTACCAATCCTATGTAAGACTCTGAAAGAACTGACATGTAAATGTTCAATGTGTGTAATGTGTATGTTCTACATGCTTCAATCTATAGCTAGATGACTCCAGATACTGTATCTCCAGGAGTGTTAAGTAATCTGTTGCTGTCTACTGTAGAACTGTCTTTTTGCTAGCTAGGGGCATCTACTTTAAGTGCTGTCTTCCCAGTAGCCTACTTGGTGTGTGAACTGCTGACTGCTCATAACTTGCAGCTGATTGTTCACACATCAACCAGGATTAAGGAGCAGAGCAATTTAGGACCTCCGGATGTTTATCCCCCCCGTCATTACATTTTTTGGGGTATTTCATGAACTAATACTCACACTTGACTTCCCCCCTACTAGCACTGACTTTGCTGATAGCTACTTTATTGAGGAACAATATACATACTATTACTGGGATATGTGGGTGTCCCATCTAGCTATTTTAAGATGGATGTAAGTCGATCTTGATAAGTGCATCTTCTAAGTGACTAAAATGTAAAGGTCTGTTTTTATCATTTTACTGTAAGCCAGAGCGCCAAAGACAAATGACCATTCTGTGGACAATAAAATGTTCTTATCTTAAATAGTGAATGAAATGGAATCAACACCCAAAGGTTATTATTATATTACGTGTAGGAAGCCTCTCACCTCTCATTCTCCTCAATATAGTTTCCCTTGTGTCACAGCCCATATGCTATCAACCCAACCACCTCCTGCCACACACACACGCCCACACACGCCCACGCACACACACGCCCACACATACACGCCCACAAAACACACACACACACACACACACACACACACACACACACACACACACACACACACACACACACACACACACACACACACTTTATATCAAGGACCCCAGCCAAATCTACAGAGAGGGGGTGATCCTCCGTCTACAGAAAAATGCTGACCCTAGGATGGAATATAACTAACTCTGTCGTTTTACTGTTTCAGAAGTGTTATGGACTGACTGACGCTAGTGCCAAGGTCCTCTTATAACGACCAATCCGGTTGTCTCTCTGTTGTCAGCGGCCAATGAATGATGAATGGGAGTTGGGCGGGGGCTTTTGTGACAGGGAGTCAAGGCTATGGAGATTGGCTTGATGAAGATCAGATCATATCAAGAGTAAAAAAAGAAAAGAGAGGGGTGGAAGACAGTAAAGAAAAACAAAAAAGTCCTGCATTTTGTCCCCCTAAAGCCTTCAAAATGGTGACGAATGCTGCAGTGCATTTTACTCTCCCTCTCTCTCTCTCTCTCTCTCTCTCTCTCTCTCTCTCTCTCTCTCTCTCTCTCTCTCTCTCTCTCTCTCTCTCTCTCTCATTCTCATTCTTTCTCACTCAATCGTATTCTCTCTCTCTCTTTCCTAGTGACTGTGTTAATCAGAGTGCTATGAATCCAACACAGAATGCACAAATGTGTTTGTGTGTGTTTGTTTGTTTGTGTGTGTGTCCGTGTGTGTGTGTGCTCCAATTTCAGAGACTTTTTCTAGGGTCTGAAGTAGACAGCAAGTTTGCTACTTTTTCATTATTTTTGTTTCCTCCCCTTAGCAGTGACATATCAATGCACAATACCTGGCATCAAAGTTTGGCAGGGGAATGGAATGTAGGAGATGTTAGACTTTATGCCAGACTTAGAGCACCAGTCGACAGGAAGTTACAGTATAGTTCAGTCAATATGCAGTACCAGTCAAAAGTTTGGACACACCTACTCATTCAAGGGGTTTCTTTATTTGAACGATTTTCTACATTGTTGAATAATATTGAAGACATAAAAACTATGAAATAACACATATGGAATCATGTAGTAACTAAAAAAGTTTTTAACAAATAAAAATATATTTGAGATTTGAGATTCTTCAAAGTAGCCACCCTTTGCCTTGATGACAGCTTTGCACAGCTTTGCAAAGCTTCTTGAGGTAGTCACCTGGAATGCATTTCAATTAACAGGTGTGATTGTTAAAACTTAATTTGTGGAATTTCTGTGTTGTGACAAGGTAGGGGTGGTAAAAAACCAAGTCCCTATTATGGTAAGAACAGCTCAAATATGTGACCCACCACCTGGATTCAGTCTTATGTAGCAACATTTGAATTTCTGTCCATCATTAAGGTCAGTCAATCCGGAAAATGTCAAGAAGAAAGTTTATTTCATGTGCAGTCACAAAAACAATCAAGCGCTCATGCGGACAGCCACAGGGTTACCTCTGCTGCAGAGAATTATTATACTTTTAAAAATGTAACTAGGCAAGTCAGTTAAGAATAAATTCTTATTTACAATGACAGCTTAACGGGGAATAGTGGGTTAACTGCCTCATTCAGGGACAGAACAACAGATTTTTACCTTGTCAGCTCAGAGATTTGATCCAGCAACCTTTCAGTTACTGGCCACACACTCTAACCACTAGGATACGTGCCGCACCAAAATAAGTTCATCAGAGTTACCAGCCTCAGAAACTGCAGCCCAAATAAATGCTTCACAGAGCTCAAGTAACAGGCACATCTCAACATCAACTGTTCAGAGGAGACTGCGTGAATCAGGCCTTCATGGTCAAATTGCTGCAAAAATCCACTACTAAAGGACACCAATATGAAGAAGAGACTTCCTTGGGCCAAGAAACACAAGCAATGGACATTAGACCTGTGGAAATCTGTCCTTTGGTCTGATGAGTCCAAATTTGAGATTTTTGGTTCAAACCGCCGTGTCTTTGTGAACGGAGTATGTGAATGGATTATCTCCGTATGTGTGGTTCCCACCATGAAGCATGGAGGAGGTGGTGTGATGGTGTGGGGCTGCTTTGCTGGTGACACTGTCAGTGATTTATTTAGAGTTCAAGGCACACTTAATCAGCATGGCTACCACAGCATTCGGCAGCGATACGCCATCCCATCTGGTTTGCGCTTAGTGTGACAATCATTTGTTTTTCAACAGAATAACGACCCAACACACCTACAGGCTGTGTAAAGGTGCTTTTGGACTAAGAGAGAGAGTAATAAAGTACTGCATCAGATGACCTGGCCTCCACTGTCACCTGACCTCAACCCAATTGAGATGGTTTGGGATGAGTTGGACAGCAGAGTGAAGGAATAGCAGCCAACAAGTGCTCAGCATATGTGGGAACTCCTTCATGAAAAGCATTCCAGGTGAAGCTGGTTGAGAGAATGCCAAGAGTGTCCAAAACTGTCATCAAGGCAAAGGGTGCCTACTTTGAATAATCTCAAATATATTTTGATTTGTTTAACACATTTTTGGTTACTACATGTTTCCATATGTGGTATTTCCTAGTTTTGATGTCTGGTTCAATTTGTCTGGTTCGTTTTGGCAGAACCAGTCTGACTCTGTACTTCACAGTAGAAAAAAAACATACAGTGCATTTGGAAGGTATTTAGACCCCTTGACTTTTTCCACATTGTTACATTACAGCCTTATTCTAAAATGGATTCAATAGTTTTCCCCCCCTCATCAATCTACACACAATACACCATGATGACGAAGCAAAAACAGTTTTTTTTTTTTGTGCAAATTTATATGATTTTTAAAACAGAAATATCAAGTATTCAGACCCTTTACTCAGTACTTTGTTGAAGCACCTTTGGCAGCGATTACAGCCTTGAGTCTTATTGTGTATGAAGCTATAAGCTTGGCACACCTGTAAATGGGAAGTTTCTCCCATTCTTCTCTGCAGATTTTCTTAAGCTGTCAGGTTGGAAGGGTAGTGTCGCTGCACAGCTATTTTCAGGTCTCTCCAGAGATGTTTGAGTCCGGGCTCTTGCTGTGCCACTCAAGGACATTCAGAGACTTGTTCCGAAGCCACTCCTGCATTGTCTTGGCTGTGTGATAGGGGTCGTTGTCCTGTTGGAAGGTGAACCTTCGCCCCAGTCTGAGGTCCTAAGCACTCTGGAGCAGGATTTTATCAAGGATGTCTCTGTACTTTGCTCCATTCATCTTTCCCTCAATCCTGACTATTCTCCCAGTCCCAGCCCCTGAAAAGCATTCCCGCAGCATGATGCTGTCACCACCATGCTTCACTGTAGGGATGGTGCCAGTTTTCCTCAAGACATGGTGCTTGGCATTCAGGCCAAAGAGTTCAATCTCGTTTTCATATGACCAGAGATTCTTCAAATCAAATTGTATTTGTCACATGTGCCAAATACAACAGTGAAATACTTACTTACAAGCCCATAACCAGAAATGACAATCTTGCTTCTCATGGTCTGAGAGTCTTTAGGTGCCTTTTGGCTAACTCCAACCAGGCTGTCATGTGCCTTTTATTGAGGAGTGGCTTCCTTCTGGCCACTCTACAAAGAGTCTTCTTCCATTTTAGAATTATGGAGGCCACTGTGTTCTTGGGGACCTTCAATGCTGCAAAAAATATGTTATACCCTTCCCCAGATCTGTGCCTCGACACAATCAATCAATCTCTGAGCTCTACGGACATTTCCTTCGACCTCATGGCTTGGTTTTTGCTCTGACATGCACTGTCAACTGTGGGACCTTATAAAGACGGTGTGTTTCTTTCCAAATCATGTCTTATCAACTGAATTTACCACAGGTGGACTCCAAACAAGTTGTAGAAACATCTCAAGGATGATCAATGGAAACAGGATGCACCTGAGCTCAATTTCGAGTCTCATAACAAAGGTTCTGAATATGTATGTAAATAAAGTATTTCCGGTTTTTGTTTTTTTATTAAAACAGCTTTTGCTTTGTCATTATGGGGTATTGGGTGTAGATCGATGAGAAAAAATAATAATATAATACATTTTAGAATAAGGCTGTAATTTAACAAAATGTGGAAAAAGTCAATGGGCCTGAATACCTTCCTAATGCACTGTATTACCTCAGGACACTTCAAATTGTGGTTATCCCAGAACAAGAACCGGTGGAGACAGACGGACGGACGGGAAGACGGACGGGCGGACGGACGGACGGACGGACGGGCGGACGGACGGACGGACAGACAGACGGACAGACAGACAGACAGACAGACAGACACTGCCCGTTCTCTGAGAGATACCCAACACCAGACACTACCTGTCCTATATCATTAACCTCAGGAGCAGCCCATTCTCTTAGTTACACCACCTGAATACTTGGAAATCCAAGTCAGCTCACAAAGACACAATATCAACACCAAAGAGATGATGGGTAAGGAGCCAACTGAGATGAAGTTAAGGCCATGGAACTCGAGCAGCAGTATGGGTATTTCAACATTAATTAGAAGCACAGTGTTGGCTTTTCTATTCTTTACAGCTACACTCCTGATAGTAGGAATATGGCCTTTAGAGAAAGAGAGAGAGAGAGAGAGGGGGGGAGTGATAAAGGGGAAGAGAAATTATGTAGAGAGGAAAGAGAGAGAGAAGGGGGAGAGAGGAAAAGAGTAACAGACTGATATTTAATCCCTTTTTATTTAACATCATTAAACTTCACGTCCCCTGCTACCCGTAAAACTGCATCTCTGAGGTTGCTACACAGCATTCCCATATGTAGGCCTATGATGTAAAGCTGGCATATTTGTATTTCACCAACTAGAACATAACATGAAACAAACACAGCATGAGAGAATTGGCCCATATGAATCACCCCAACTGAGCTGACTGTGTATGGTATGTAAAAACAGGAAATGCCCAACAGCAATTCAGTGAAGCAGATCACTGGATCTACATTTCACTGGGATGAAACCCGATGAAGGTCTATTGATACTGAAATGTTGGTAAAAATAGAAATTTAATCTGTGGAACACTATACTGGAGTTTCTAAACGACATGGATGGGAGAGACCAATGTGTAAATAATTAAAGAGGATAAGGCGGAATCCTTGGCCATTCCCCCATCTGATTCAGCCTGCCGACTAAGTCAAGAAACCAGCTGACGATGCAAAAAATATAATATAAAATATAATCTACCCTGTGCAACTGATTTCCAAAAGTCCTTCTCTAGCACTTGCTTTCCATAACTTGACTCTTAGAAAAAAGGGTTCCAAAAGGGTTCTTTGCAGAGGGATAGGGTTCTACCTAGAACCATTTTGATCTGAAAATCCCTTTTTGGAAGACAAAGGTTATTTGTGAGGCAAAGGGTTCTACCTAGAACCTTTAATATCCTAAGAACCGTTTTTGGAAGAAATGGTTATTTGATGATTCTTTGGAAGGCAAGAATGAGTCTTTGGAAGAGAAGAAGGGCTCTTTGAGAGGCAAGAAGGGTTCAACATAGAACTGTATATCATATTTCCCAGCATGCTCTATTGCAGGGTGATTTTCAGAATTGTTTGTTTTAATATGTGTTTTTGCATTGATTGGTTGATATATTGTATGCTGCACAAAGATTTTAAAAAACATATACAGTATACTTTTGAAGTAAACAAATCTATTAGTAGTTGGACTTAGTTCACCCGTTTCTGAGATGGTTGTTCCAGTTTAGATCATTGAGGTAGTATCAGTAGCACCTCTTTCCGACTCTGGTCGTCATTCTGAATGCAGGTTGCGGGTGATAAAAATTCCCCTTCTTGTATTCCAATAGGATTTACACATCACTTTGCAAACCAGCATAATGGGAGTGGGGTATCCTAACACCACTGTGTTAGGGAATAACTAGGCCCTCAATGAACGGCCTTGTGATACATTCAAACATATTGTCAATAATAATTACATTTTAAAGGTTAATAAGGCTGATGGAACCTTCTATAGAGAGTTTGAGATGATAAAACGGTTATTAGTAGAACCCTGCATGGAGGCTTCTAGGAATAACCATATACAGGGTTTCTATGAAGAACCCTACATAGAGGGTTCTAGGTAGAACCCTCTGCAAAGGTTCTACCTAGCACCAAAAAGGGTTCCCTATGGGGACAAACCAAATAACCCTATACGATTCTACTCAACAACGGTACAGCCTACACTTAACACAGTGTAGGATGGACCTTGGCCCACCTAGGGTGTCAAACCTATCCACCCCATCTACCTATCCATCTACCCGGGCACTCAGGCACTATGCCACCTGCCAAGCCTGGGCATCCCGTCTGTTTCCGCCATATGTCCCAATGTTCTGCCAAATCTCCACGGTATGTTCCGCCTGCCACCGCAGAGAGAAATGCATTATGGGATAGCTGGGAGCGATGGGAGCTACCTCATTAAGGAGTGTGGAGCGTCACGGTAATGTGGGGAATGAGGGGGCTGCGGGAACTCGCACACACACAAACACTGCCGTGAGCACACACATACACACCGTAGGCACAGGGAACACACACGAACACACACACACACCTCACCCCACTGTGTTCAGGGGGAATGGCGTGACTGAGTTTAATTGTGCTATTGCAGAATTGCAATAGCACAATTAAACTCAGTCACGCCATTCCCGTGCTCACAGTGGGGTGATGTGTGTGTTCCTGGTTTCTGTGTGTGTTCCCTGTGCCTACAGTGTGTGTGCGCTCATGGCAGTTTGTGTGACCGCTGTTCCTGTCCTGGGTAAAACATGTGAGCACCTACATACATACATCTCTTTCGCTCTCTATCATTAACACATTAACACATTTCCAGTGTCAATGCTGCACACATAGTTTATGTGCCACGGTCTGCCCAATGCATCATCGGGGACACACTGCATGCCCTCCAGGACACCTACAGCACCCAATGTCACAGGAAGGCCAAAAATATCATCAAGGACATCAACCACCCGAGTCACTGCCTGTTCACCCCGCTATCATCCAGAAGACGAGGTCAGTACAGGTGCATCAAAGCTGGAACCGAAAGACTGAAAAACAGCTTTTATCTCAAGGCCATCAGACTGTTAAACAGCCATCACTAGCCGGCCTCCACCCAGTACCCTGCCTTGAAGTTAGTCACTGTCACTAGCCGGCTACCACCCGGTTACTCAACCTTGCACCTTAGAGGCTGCAGCCCTATGTGCATAAACATGGAATCACTGGTCACTTTAATAATGCTACACTGGTCACTTTGATAATGTTTACATACCGTGTTACTCATTTCATATGTATATACTGTATTCTACTGTATTCTTGTCAATACCACTCCAACATTGCTCGTCCTAATACTTCTATATTTCTTAATTACAATCTTTTACTTTCTATGAATCACCCCAACTGAGCTGCTAAATATGTGTATGTGACCAATATAATATTATTTGATTTGTTTCAGTCATGCCACCCCTTTAATTCCCTTGTCATTTCCCATTCATTGATTTTTTTCAAATGACTCCAACTAAAACTGAGAAACAGAAGAACTATGCTATAAATAGAATTGGACAGATCTCACACACCGTGCCAAGAAATAAATAATGAATGAGGTAACAACACGAAAATAGCATATGGGAATTGCATCCACAGTTGAACAACAAAAACAATACCCTCCTAAACACCTCTAAACATGTAACTGTCGCAACTTACAAAACCAAGTGAATGACAAGTAGACACACTAGAAAATAACACCACACTGCTATCTGTCAACACTACAGCAGGAGAGCCTTGATAATCACTGTCATCTTCCCCTTCGGCGAATGGAGGGAGTAAAAACTGCAGGCTGACTGCTGTATGCTGCCAAGACAAGAGTAACAGCATATAATGAGGTTGAAAAGACACAGTTGATCTATAGTAAAGCATAAGTCATACTATACTGCCAACAAGAACCACACAAAACTGCCAACCAGAGCCATACTATACTGCCAAACAGAACCATACTGTACTGCCAACCAGAACCATACTATACTGCCAAACAGAACCATACTATACTGCCAACCAGAACCATACTGTAATGCCAACCAGAACTATACTGTACTGCCCACCAGAACCATACTATACTGCCAACCAGAACCATATTATACTGCCAACTAGAACCATACTATACTGCCAACCAGAACCATACAGAACCATACTGTACTGCCAACCAGAACCATACTTCCAACCAGAACCATACTACACTGCCAACTAGAACCCTACTGTACTGCCAAACAGAACCATAAGGACTGGCAATCAGAACCATACTATACTGCCAACCAGAACTGTATTGTACTGCCAACCAGAACCATACTGTACTGCCAAACAGAACCATACTATACTGCCAACCAGAACCATGCTGTACTGCCAACCAGAATCATAGTGTACTGCCAACCAGAACCATACTGTACTGCCAACCAGAACTATACTGTACTGCCCACCAGAACCATACTATACTGCCAACCAGAACCATACTATACTGCCAACTAGAACCATGCTATACTGCCAACCAGAACCATACTGTACTGCCAACAATACTCATACTGTCCTGCCAACCAGAACCTTACTATACTGCCAACAAGAACCATACTATACTGCCAACCAGAACTGCATTGTACTGCCAACCAGAAGCATATTCTACTGCCAAAAAGAACCATACTATACTGCCAACCAGAACCATACTATTCTACTAACCAGAGCCATACTATACTGCCAACCGGAACCATAATATACTGCCATCGACAGCCATACTATACTGCCAACCAGAACCATACTGTACTGCCAACCAGAACCATAGTATACTGCCAACAAGAACCATACTATACTGCCAACCAGAACCATGCTATGCTGCCAACCAGAACTATATTGTAGTGCCAACAAGAACCATACTATACTGCCAACCAGAACCATACTGTACTGCCAACAATAACCATACTGTACTGCCAACCAGAACCATACTATACTGCCAACCAGAACCATACTGTACTGCCAACCAGAACCATACTGTCCTGCCAACAAAAACCATACTATACTGCGAACCAGAACCATACTATACTGCCAACCAGAGCCGTACTATACTGCCAACCAGAGCTGTACTATACTGCCAACCAGAATCAATGTATGATCCATCCTGTGTATATGTAACTCTGTGTGATTATTTAGGCATTTAGTAAATAAATAAATTAAACTACATTTTGAATTGGCGATTCAACTTGCTAGCCTTGGTTCATGAAGATAACCAAAAAGTTTAAGACATGAGACTGAATGAGAATAAGGTATAAGGTGACGATTAAAAATTGACTGATATTGATATAAAAGATTACCAGATCTTTAAGAGTTTATCCGGAAGACAACAGCTCTATAAACATTATTCCGTGGTGCCCCGACTTCCTAGTTAATTACATTTACATGATTAGTTTAATCAGGTGATATTAATTACAGAGAATTGATTTGATAAATAGCATGTCATACATCATTTAATCCATAGTAAAGACACAACAGTAGGCAGCAGCCTCTCTGTGTTAGTGATGGCTGTTTAGCAGTCTGATGGCCTTGCGATAGAAGCTGTTTTTCAGTCTCTCGGTCCCAGCTTTGATGCACCTGTACAGACGTCACCTTCTGGACAGAAGCGGTGTGAACAGGCAGTGGCTCGGGTGGTTGATGTCCTTGATGATCTTTTTGGCCTTCCTGTGACATCGGGTGGTGTAGGTGTCATGGAGGGCAGGTAGTTTGCCCCGGTGATGCGTTGTGCAAACCGCACCACCCTCTGGAGAGCCTTGCGGTTGAGGGCGGCTAGGATGCTCTCGATTGTGCATCTGCAAATGTTTGTCAGGGTTTTGGGTGGCAAGACAAATTTCTTCAACCACCTGAGGTTGAAGAGGCGCTGTTGCGCCTTCTTCCCCACACTGTCTGTGTAAGTGGACCATTTCAGTTTGTCTGTGATGTGTAAGCCGAGGACATTACACCTTCTCCACTGCTGGCCCTTTGATGTGGATAGGGGGTACTCCCTCTGCTGTTTCCTGAAGTCCTGGCACCACACTCCGAGTGCTCTCAGCTCCTCCCTGTAGGCTGACTCGTTGTTGTTGGTTATCAAGCCCACTACTGTTGTGTCGTCTGCAAATTTGATGATTAAGTTGGAGGTGTGCATGGCCACGCAGTCGTGAGCGAACAGGAGGTACAGGAGGGGGTTGGGCACACAGCCTTGTGGGGCCCCTGTGTTGAGGGTCAGCGAAGTGGAGATGTTGTTTCCTACCTTCCCCACCTGGGGGTGGCCCGTCAGAAAGTTCAGGACTCAAAATAATTAATGTCTTAAATGATAGATAGAATGAATGCATCAATCATCTAGCTGACACCTGTAAAGCTTTCTCTTTCAATGTTACTCCTCTCAAAGGGACACAATAGCTCTGAACAGGATAGCCTTTATTTTCTTCCCTTACAAACATTTTCACATTAAAGTAGTGAAAACTAAAATCCATGTTTTGTCATTGTTGGATATTTTTCAGATACTGAAATAAATCAATCATATCATATTTTTAACCAGGCAATGTAGTTAAGAACAAATTCTTATTTACAATGACAGCCTACCCCGGCCAAACCCGGATGACGCTGGGCCAATTGTACGCCGCCCCATGGGACTCATACTATACCGCAAACAAGAACCATACTATACTGCCAACCAGAACCAAACTATACTGCCAACCAGAACCATATTATACTGCCAACCAGAACCATACTATACTGCCAACAAGAACCATACTATACTGCCAACCAGAACCATATTATACTGCAAACCAGAACCATACTATACTGCCAACCAGAACCATACTATACTGCCAACCAGAACCATACTGCCAACCAGAACCATACTGTGCTGACTTTAATATTTTATTTTCACCTTGTCCTTTCAAGCAGATTACAGCAACATTGGTAGATGTGTAACCAGGCCAGCCTGATTTGGTTGCGTTTGGCCTGGCTTGGCCCGGTTCGGCCCTGTAGTGTGAATAAGTCATTAGACTGTAAGGATGCAGGATTAAAAGTACGCCTGTAGCATCTTTCCATGTGACAGAGGCGGTGGCAGTCCCCTGCGAATGTGGCCGAAACATGGACAGATGGAATAGAGCTGCAGGGATGAAACTGGAGAGCTGTGCTGCCCTGCTCTACTGAAGGTTTCCAGCCAGCTACAGAAACCACCACCCCCACCCTCTGACATACTGCCTCTCTCTCCTCTCACTGTCTCTGTAGTTTATTGTACCCTTGGGGAAACATTGCAATCCTCAGGGCTAAGAGTTAGGCGATTTTTATAGTATGATGGTATTAGCTTCCTAGCTTTCCTTGTTCTATTATTTCCACATCATAGAGTTTAGCCTCTCTCTCTCTCTTTCTTTCCCCTCTCCCTTCATCCCTTTCTTTCCTCTCCTCTGTCCCTCAGAGTAAGAAGAGAGTTTAGCCTCCCTTTAATCTGATGTTCACTCAGCCACCCTGGTTCAGTCAACCATCTACCCAGGACCAGCCAGCCAGTCAACCATCCAGCCATCCAACCAGGGCCAGCCAGCCAGTCAGTCAGCCACACAGAGCAGAGCCAACCAGCAGGCCAGCCACCAGGCCAGCCAGCCAGCCACCCAGAGCAGAGCCAGCCAGCCATGCATCACACCGGATTAAGCCCCAAACATTGGCACCATCTCAAAGGACCAGAGCCCTAGACTGGTCCTCGAGGCTCTCTCTGCCTTTTCCTGACTGGGCTGGGGATAGAAGAGGAGCCCTACTGACTAGGCACTAGGCACTAAACGCTGGCACAATCTCACATCAAAGCCACAGACTAACCCTGGCCTTCCAGGACCTCCAGGCTCACTCTGCCTTTTGCCTTTCCCTGACTGGGCTGATTCAGCTAAGGTACAACTCAGACTAAAAGAGACGAGAAGTAAAGGAGGAGCAAGAATCATTTGACCCTGAAGGAGGTCAGTGGTTTGAATGAGACTGAATCAGTCTGTCCAGTCATCCACCCGTCTCATCTAACATTCTGATCTCGCTATCAATCTAGATAACGCCATCACTTTTTCTATTTCTCTCCCTCTTCCCCTCCCTCGCTCTCTCAGACCGAATTCACTGTCTGAAAGTTATTGTATTTAGTGCCTGGAGAAAGTAAGAGAGAAGAGGAGAGGAGACAAAAGGGTTTCTGAAAAATCATTGATCTACACTCAATTGACTACAAGAGATGCATGTGACACAATGGCAATGAATCAATAAAGCTAGTTATTCACTGGGCTAAACCGTCAGTAAGCCACTGGCTGCTTTTCCCAAAATAGCACACTATGCCCTACATAGCGCACTACTTTTGACCAGGGCCCATAGGGAATGTATAGGGAATAGGGTGCCATTTGGGATGCAGACAGTTCTCAGAAAGAACCGTTCCCTGGAGAGAAAATATGTAATGTTTCTGCATTGCAAAGGTAATCACATATCCACAATGGGATTGAAATGGAATTACCCTACTACTACAAGGGGCTGTTTCACTACCTTAGAAATAAAGGTGCTATCTAGAATCCAAAAGGGTTCTTCAGGTGTCCCCATAACCCTTTTGGTCTCCAGGTAGAATCCTTTTGAGTTCCATGTAGAACCATTTCCACAGAGTGTTCTACATGAAACCCAAAAGACTACCTGTAACCAAAATGGGTTATACCTGGAACCAAAAAGGGTTCTCCTACGGGGACAGCTGAAAAAACATTTTGGAACCTTTTTTGTAAGAGTGTGCAGTGCAGTTAGTTTGGAGGCTTATCTTTTAATAAAATACTTAACCTTAAATTCCTATGGCATGTGCTGCATGTGTGTCTGTGTATGTGCGTGCATGCATGTTTGCCTGCGTGTGTGACTGTGTTTGAGAGGCAATGACAGATAGCATGTGGAAATTATTGACAGCTGCCACTAGCTGCCCTTCATGAAACCAAAGGCAAACAGCAGTAGCTGTGATCTCAGAAGCGCTACAGCACAGGCACCACCAAGGGCATGAATCATTCCACACACACACACACACACACACACACACACACACACACACACACACACACACACACACACACACACACACACACACACACACACACACACACACACACACACACACACACAGACAGCCACCACCAACAGCCACCAAGAGAAGTAATCCTCTGAGATACCCTGCCCTAATTTAGCCACCATTACACTATGTTTTACCTACACAGCAGCAGAGGTCAGTGGGAGGAGCTATAGGAGGACGGACTCATTGTGATGGCTGGAATGGAATAAATGGAACAGTATCAAAAACATCAAACATATGGAAACCACATGTTTGACTCTGTTCCATGTATTCCATTCCAGCCATTACAATGAGTCCGTCCTCCTATAGCTCCTCCACCAGCCTCCACTGCTACATAGACCAATGTGTTAAAACAGGCAAAACAAGCCATTCCAAAGGTCTTCATAGGGGCCCAGAGGTACTTAGCTTGAGGAACTGGGACATTTGGCACTGAGAGAACTCTGATAACACACACACACACACACACTCTTTTTATGGGCATTTTTCAGCAGTGACCAAGATTGTCCTTCCTTGGCAACCTCAGCGTGGCAGTCAGTCAGTGGAAGGGAGAGGGGTGAGTGACACCTAACCAATATGTAATGGCTCTTAAAGCCATAAATATGAGCCCTGAGACGACAGCACGGATCTATGGGGCCCATTAGCTTGATTCATTCCACTACAAAAGGAGGGATTTCTGCAGGGTAAAGTCTGAGAGAGACAGAGGGGTTGAGAGGAGTTTTGTCGGGGGATTCTGGAGTGGATCCCTCACTGCGGGAAGACCCTTATGTCCTGCAGATTGGCTGGCCTGAAACCATTTATCAGTGAATAAAAGCCCTAGGTTTGTTATTGTTTCTACTGCAAGCTCTACATGTACAATGAGTGTACAGAACATTATGAACATTTTTCATGACACAGACTGACCAGGTGAATCCAGGTGAAAGCTATGATCCCTTATTGATGTCACTTGTTAAATCCATTTCAATCAGTGTAGATGAAGGGGAGGAGATGGGTTAAAGAAGGATTAGTATTTGATCCCAGTTTTGGTGGCCACATGTCTGGCAGACAAGCCCAAACTCATTTATCTGTAATTAACATGAACAAGTCCGGCCCAGAACAGGCCATTAAGACAAGGAGCCAGGACTTGGAGTTGCGCTGGCTACACTTTACGATAGACCTAGCTAATTTAAAGTGCATTCTGACACATATCAAATATTTATAGTTGCGTCCCTAGAATACAATTGACCTGCTTTTTTTCTTTGAGGCGAGTATGTTCTTTATGAGGACAAACATTTCTGCAGGAGACTAATGTATTGATATGGCGGCAAGAAGTGGTACGCAGGGCAGCTGTTTGTTCACCCGTCCGCAACCACCCGATTATATGTGATAAAGATCTGAGGTCCGCACCCGACCCTAACCCGCTAAAATAGAAAATGTGCTGCAGGCAGAGATGAGGTGGAGTGCAGGATCTTTTATGCTTATAATTTCTGACATTTTGTTGGCTATTTGTTAGTCAACTTATCTATTATTAGATACATGCAGCTTCTCTTTTGTCATTGTGTTGCCTTAGAAGACTAAGTAAACCCTGGCTCACTAGAGTAATGTCATAAATGAAATTAATGCTTCAATCCAGTTGACATTGGTAAAGTTTTTTCTGTCATCTCTGCATAAAGACATGTATGGACCGGAGAGATAATGCAATAGCTCAGAAAAAAAACTAGAAAGATTATCTGTGCAAATTGTCCAAACGACATCAGTTTGACCGGTTGTAAGGAAATAGAAAGCTGTGAAAACGACCCAGTTCGGTTTGGATGTTATGATGCTGACGAAGATAGGACCTCTACAGGCGGTTCCTAACTGCGTATTGGCATTCTCTCAAGATGCTTAAATAAATAAATCATATTTCTCCACTCTGGTTCCCAATATATATTTGGTGTATAATTTTACTGCAAGAAATGCTTAATTCTGTGGCCTCCTGATTTGGCGCAGTGGTCTAAGGCACTGCATCACACTGTTAGCTGTGCCACTCTAGATCCTGGTTGGAGTCCAGGCTCTGTTGCAGCCGGCCGCGACCAGGAGACCCATGGGGCGGCGCACAATTGGCCCAGCGTCATCCAGGTTAGAGAGGGTTTGGCCGGCAGGGATGTTGTTGTCCCATCGCGCACTAGCGACTACTGTGGCTGGCTGGGTGTAGTGCACGCTGACATGGTCGGCAGATTACAATGTTTCCTCTGACACATTGGTGCGGCTGGCTTCTGGGTTAAGTGGGCATTGTGTCAAGGAGCAGTGCGGCTTGGTTGGGTTGTGTTTCAGAGGACGCATGGCTCTCGACCTTCACCTCTCCTAAGTCCGTACGGAGACTGTAACTACCAATTGGATACCATGAAAATGGTGTAAATGTTTTTTTTTTTTTAAAGAATAACAAATGCTTAATTCTGCAGGAGTTCATATTAAGGCTATGTGAGAGGTTATAGGCATAAAATCAGGGTCCAGAATTCAGTTTCCATTTAACTCAACTGAACAGTAGGCTCCAGTTCCCTTGTGTGTCATACTGTAGGACTAATTGAAGTACCCGTCTTGTGACAATTGGAATTGTATAGTGCCTCACAATCATCACCCATAACATTCACAGCCATCTTTCTCTTTTACCACTTCACCAAACATGACTTTTCTGGCCTTCCCTTCTCTCTATTTTTAACTCTCCATTTCACATCTTTTCTCTTATTGAATTAAACTATGTCTTGTCCTTCCTTTTGCCAGTTCCCAAAAGCATTTGGCGATTGGTGTGTTGGCTAATTGGTTATTTGGCTAATTGGCGTGTAGGCTATTTGGCGCGCCTACAGTTCAGCCCTGAAGCTTAGACTTAAGCACTAACGCCAGACAGCCTAACATGATGAAATAAAAATGTCAATGTAGTCTATAGATATAAATTGCACAAGAAAGATACATTTATGGATTTATTTATGTATTGTCTTCTCTTTATTCAACCCGCCCTTCATCCATACAATATTTCATAACCCTAAACCCACCCGCCCGCAGACATAAGCATGGGGACTGCAGGTGTGTGGGGCCACAACAGCTGTTGGTTGAATGGGCTTCGGGAAAGAAAGAGAAATAGATAGAGAGATAATGTCTCTTAGCTACATCACACATGCACACAGGGATGGAGACACACACAAATACACACACACGCAAATGGTAAGAACACTGGGTGGACGATAAATATTTAACTGTCTGACCCCTAGACACCTAACTAACACATTTTGGCCATTACAACATTACGACACTCATACAGTGCATTATGTCTCCCTACTCCCTGTAGACACAGTGCATTATGTCTCTCTACTCCCTGTAAACACAGTGCATTATGTCTCCCTACTTCCTGTAGACACAGTACATTATGTCTCCCTACTCCCTGTAGACACAGTGCATTATCTCTCCCTACTCCCTGTAGACACAGTGCATTATGTCTCCCTACTCCCTGTAGACACAGTGTATTATGTCTCTCTACTCCCTGTAAACACAGTGCATTATGTCTCCCTACTCCCTGTAGACACAGTGCATTATGTCTCTCCCTACTCCCTGTAGACACAGTGCATTATGTCTCCCTACTCCCTGTAGACACAGTGCATTATGTCTCTTTACTCCCTGTAGACACAGTGCATTATGTCTCCCTGCTCCCTGTAAACACAGTGCATTATGTCTCCCTACTCCCTGTAGATACAGTGCATTATGTCTCCCTACTCCCTGTAGACACAGTGCATTATGTCTCCCTACTCCCTGTAGACACAGTGCATTATGTCTCCCTACTCCCTGTAGACACAGTGCATTATCTCTCCCTACTCCCTGTAGACACAGTGCATTATCTCTCCCTACTCCCTGTAGACACAGTGCATTATGTCTCTGTCTACTCCCTGTAGACACAGTGCATTATGTCTCTTTACTCCCTGTATACACAATGCATTATGTCTCTCCCTACTCCCTGTAGACACAGTGCATTATGTCTCTTTACTCCCTGTAGACACAGTGCATTATGTCTCTTTACTCCCTGTAGACACAGTGCATTATGTCTCTTTACTCCCTGTAGACACAGTGCATTATGTCTCTCCCTACTCCCTGTAGACACAGTGCATTATGTCTCCCTACTCCCTGTAGACACAGTGCATTATGTCTCTTTACTCCCTGTAGACACAGTGCATTATGTCTCTGTCTACTCCCTGTAGACACAGTGCATTATGTCCCTCCCTATTCCCTGTAGACACAGTGCATTATGTCTCCCTACTCCCTGTAGACACAGTGCATTATGTCTCCCTACTCCCTGTAGACACAGTGCATTATCTCTCCCTACTCCCTGTAGACACAGTGCATTATGTCTCCCTACTCCCTGTAGACACAGTGCATTGTCTCTTTACTTCCTGTAGACACAGTGCATTATTTCTCTCTACTCCCTGTAAACACAGTGCATTATGTCTCCCTACTCCCTGTAGACACAGTGCATTATGTCTCTCCCTACTCCCTGTAGACACAGTGCATTATGTCTCCCTATTCCCTGTAGACACAGTGCATTATGTCTCTTTACTCCCTGTAGACACAGTGCATTATGTCTCCCTAATCCCTGTAGACACAGTGCATTATGTCTCTTTACTCCCTGTAGACACAGTGCATTATGTCTCCCTACTCCCTGTAGACACAGTGCATTATCTCTCCCTACTCCCTGTAGACACAGTGCATTATGTCTCCCTACTCCCTGTAGACACAGTGCATTATGTCTCTTTACTCCCTGTAGACACAGTGCATTATGTCTCCCTACTCCCTGTAGACACAGTGCATTATCTCTCCCTACTCCCTGTAGACACAGTGCATTATGTCTCCCTACTCCCTGTACACACAGTGCATTATGTATCTCCCTACTCCCTGTAGACACAGTGCATTATGTCTCTCCCTACTCCCTGTAGACACAGTGCATTATGTCCCTCTCTAATTCCCTGTAGACACAGTGCATTATGTCTCCCTACTCCCTGTAGACACAGTGCATTATCTCTCCCTACTCCCTGTAGACACAGTGCATTATGTCTCTGTCTACTCCCTGTAGACACAGTGCATTATCTCTCCCTACTCCCTGTAGACACAGTGCATTATCTCTCCCTACTCCCTGTAGACACAGTGCATTATGTCTCTTTACTCCCTGTATACACAATGCATTATGTCTCTCCCTACTCCCTGTAGACACAGTGCATTATCTCTCCCTACTCCCTGTAGACACAGTGCATTATGTCTCTTTACTCCCTGTAGACACAGTGCATTATGTCTCTTTACTCCCTGTAGACACAGTGCATTATGTCTCTCCCTACTCCCTGTAGACACAGTGCATTATGTCTCCCTACTCCCTGTAGACACAGTGCATTATGTCTCTCCCTACTCCCTGTAGACACAGTGCATTATGTCTCCCTACTCCCTGTAGACACAGTGCATTATGTCTCTCCCTACTCCCTGTAGACACAGTGCATTATGTCTCTCCCTACTCCCTATAGACACAGTGCATTATGTCTCTCCCTACTCCCTGTAGACACAGTGCATTATGTCTCTGTCTACTCCCTGTAGACACAGTGCATTATGTCTCTCCCTACTCCCTGTAGACACAGTGCATTATGTCTCCCTACTTCCTGTAGACACAGTGCATTATGTCTCCCTACTCCCTGTAGACACAGTGCATTATGTCTCCCTACTTCCTGTAGACACAGTGCATTATGTCTCCCTACTCCCTGTAGACACAGTGCATTATGTCTCTTTACTCCCTGTAGACACAGTGCATTATGTCTCTTTACTCCCTGTAGACACAGTGCATTATGTCTCCCTACTCCCTGTAGACACAGTGCATTATGTCTCCCTATTCCCTGTAGACACAGTGCATTATGTCTCCCTACTCCCTGTAGACACAGTGCATTATGTCTCTTTACTCCCTGTAGACACAGTGCATTATGTCTCTTTACTCCCTGTAGACACAGTGCATTATGTCTCCCTACTCCCTGTAGACACAGTGCATTATGTCTCCCTACTCCCTGTAGACACAGTGCATTATGTCTCTTTACTCCCTGTAGACACAGTGCATTATGTCTCTTTACTCCCTGTAGACACAGTGCATTATGTCTCTCCCTACTCCCTGTAGACACAGTGCATTATGTCTCCCTACTCCCTGTAGACACAGTGCATTATGTCTCTGTCTACTCCCTGTAGACACAGTGCATTATGTCTCTCCCTACTCCCTGTAGACACAGTGCATTATGTCTCTCCCAACTCCCTGTAGACACAGTGCATTATGTCTCCCTACTCCCTGTAGACACAGTGCATTATGTCTCTTTACTCCCTGTACTCCCTGTAGACACAGTGCATTATGTCTCCCTACTCCCTGACACAGTGCATTATTACAGTGCCCTTTACTCCCTGTGTCTGTAGACACAGTGCATTATGTCTCTGTGCATTACTCCCTGTAGACACAGTTACTCCCTGTAGACACAGTGCATTATGTCTCTCCCAACTCCCTGTAGACACAGTGCATTATGTCTCCCTACTCCCTGTCTCCCTACTCCCTGTAGACACAGTGCATTATGTCTCCCTACTCCCTGTAGACACATTGCATTATGTATCTCCCTACTCCCTGTAGACACAGTGCATTATGTCTCCCTACTCCCTGTAGACACATTGCATTATGTCTCTCCCTACTCCCTGTAGACACAGTGCATTATGTCTCCCTACTCCCTGTAGACACAGTGCATTATGTCTCCCTACTCCCTGTAGACACAGTGCATTATGTCTCCCTACTCCCTGTAGACACAGTGCATTATGTCTCCCTACTCCCTGTAGACACATTGCATTATGTCTCTCCCTACTCCCTGTAGACACAGTGCATTATGTCTCCCTACTCCCTGTAGACACATTGCATTATGTCTCTCCCTACTCCCTGTAGACACAGTGCATTATGTCTCTTTACTCCCTGTAGACACAGTGCATTATGTCTCTCCCTACTCCCTGTAGACACAGTGCATTGTCTCCCTACTACTCCCTGTAGACACAGTGCATTGTCTCCCTACTCCCTGTAGACACAGTGCATTGTCTCCCTACTCCCTGTAGACACAGTGCATTGTCTCCCTACTCCCTGTAGACACAGTGCATTATGTCTCTCCCTACTCCCTGTAGACACAGTGCATTATGTCTCTTTACTCCCTGTAGACACAGTGCATTGTCTCCCTACTACTCCCTGTAGACACAGTGCATTGTCTCCCTACTCCCTGTAGACACAGTGCATTGTCTCCCTACTCCCTGTAGACACAGTGCATTGTCTCCCTACTCCCTGTAGACACAGTGCATTGTCTCCCTACTCCCTGTAGACACAGTGCATTGTCTCCCTACTCATTGTAGACAGTGCATTATCTGTCTCTCTGCTCCTTGTCGACAGAGATGACGTAACTGTAGCCTAACAGAAGTATTCCTCAGAATGAATATGATGATATGGTGATGGACTGAAGGGATAATCTAATCCCAAGTCATATCTAACTGACCACACAGCTCCTTACAGTTCAACCAGAGACAACATGATGATGTTAGTCCTTGTTGTGCCTCCTCACCCTTCCTGGCCTCAAATTTTATTGCCACCCTCATCCACCCACTTTGATTCATTTCCATAGCCATGTCATTAGATTACACAACTGAACGTGCCATAGCTTTCCTAAATCAATCTCTTCCATTGTGGGCTTTGCTTGTGAGACATGGATCTACTGCTGATGACTGGGGTGCTTTGGTCGGTTCTGTGGCAGACAGACAGTGGCGGCCAATTACACTGTGGATTAATGTTGTTGACAGAGCACTCATTCATACAAAAGGTAATGGCTGCCCAAGCTCTCCTTCCCTAGGTCCTCAGAAGAAGATATGCTTTCTCTCTGATGGCGTGCCAAGAAAATACATTCCATCTCTATACTGCAGGAAGAGAGGGAGAGAGATCACAGGTGTGAAAGAGAGGGGGCAAGACATATAAAGGAAAGGAGAGATAAATTAGAAAGAGAGAGAGGAGAAGGATGAGTGAGAGAAGAGAGAGTGAGAAGAGAGGAAAAGGAGAGAGGAAAGAGGAGAAAAATATAGGAGCGAGAAGTGACAGTAGAGGGATGACAAAGCAATTGAAAGGGTGTTATATTTCTTATGTTTAATAAAAAATGTATCTCTAGTAGCCTATAAGACATTACATCTTCCTTAGAAACCAGTCCTTATTATTAGCCAGAGTCCTGGTTCTTCTACAGACATAGTAAGCCCTCTCCTCTCCATGTTAAATATTGTAAAGCCATACATGGCTGACAAAAGGGAGACGATTAAGGTTTCGATCCTCCTACCCCCTCCTTCGGCATGGTGTCTGAGCCTCTCTCCCTCCCCCTCTCTCCTTTCCTCCCTCCAGCCCCAATGTCACCTGCGTCAGCCTAGCCCTGGCTCTCTCCACCCCACCATCCATCCTCCTTCCATCCCTCTGCGCCTTAACATGCAGCTCAAGCCAGCCTACTGGCCCTACATAATCACAGCTCACTGTCACCACAGGGGAAAGGGTAGAGCAAGAGAGGGGTGGGAGAGGAAAAGGAGGAGAGAGAGAGTGAGTGAAAGAGAAGGGTGGGAGAGAAGGCAAGAAAGAGGAAGTAGGGAAAGAGAAAGAAACAGAGAACGGAAGGTAGAGAAAGAGGAACAGAGAGAATACAAGATGGAGAGAAAGAGGGACAGAGAGAATACAAGATAGAGAGAAAGAGGGGCAGAGATAATAAAAGATGAATAGAGAGGGAAGGAGAGAGAGAGAGAGAGAGAGAGAGAGAGAGAGAGAGAGAGAGAGAGAGAGAGAGAGAGAGAGAGAGAGAGAGAGAGAGAGAGAGAGAGAGAGAGAGAGAGAGAGAGAGAGAGGGGGAAGGAGAGAGAGAGAGAGGGAGGAGAGAGAGAGAGAGAGAGAGAGAGAGAGAGAGAGAGAGAGAGAGAGAGGGAGAGAGAGAGAGAGAGAGAGAGAGAGAGAGAGAGAGAGAGAGAGAGAGAAGAGAAGAGAAGAGAGAAAAAAGAAAAAGACAAGGAAAGGCGCCAACAAGAGTGCAAAGTGCATCTCATAAAGTACAGTGTTGCTGACATCAACAGACAACTCCAGAGAGATTGCTGTGATAGGCTAAAGAAATACAGTATACCCCGTTGCCCGATAGGCTGTTGTCTGCCTTAGCCAAGGGTCCTTTCGACCCACAAGCAGCTAAAACAAACAGCTATGACAAACACAGTCTGCTGGCAGGGAAGAAAATGGACTGAAAAACAAAATGGCCACAACCTGGGACCAGATCCCAATGACAGATCATGTCATAGTAGCACATCAAAAGACATGGATGGCAATAGAACACTCTGTGACCATTGAAATACACTACATGACCAAAAGTATGCTCGTCGAACATCTCATTCCAAAATCATGGACATTAATATGGTCCCCCCTTTGCTGCTATAACAGCCTCCACTCCTCTGGGAAGGATCTCCACTAGATGTTGGAACATTGATGCTATAACAGCCTCCACTCTTCTGGGAAGGCTCTCTACTAGATGTTGGAACATTGCTGTGGGGACTTGCTTCCGTTCAGCCACAAGATAATTTGTGAGGTCGAGTAATGATATTGGGTGATTAGTCTTGGCTCGCAGTCTGTGTTCCAATTCATCCTAAAGTTGTTCGATGGGGTTGAAGTCAGGGCTCATCATACAGGTCCATTTATGTATGGGCCTGTATGATGAAACAGGAAAGGGCCTTCCCCTAACTGTTGCCACAAAGTTGGAAGCACAGAATCATCTAGAATCTCATTGTATGCTGTAGAGTTAAGATTTCCTTTCACTTGAAATAAGGGACCTAGCCCGAACCATGAAAAACAGCCTCCTCCACCAAACAATACAGTTAGCACTATGCATTGAAAGTCGCTGAGCTCTTCAGTAAGGCCATTCTACAGCCAATGTTTGCCTATGGAGACAGCATAGCTGTGTGCTCAATTTTATCCACCTGTCAGCAATGGGTGTGGCTAAAAGAGCCAAATCGACTCATTTGAAGGGGTGTCCACATACTTTTGTATGTATAGTGTACATTAAAATGGGCACACACACACACACACAGTCCCAACTTTCAAAAATCCCCTGCACCGCATTTTAAAATTCTAAATCCTTCTCCATCTCCAACTGAAATGCATACTGATACACTTACACATAGTTGTACACACATTCTAGACACCCCAGACGTAACTCTGTAAAAGCTACATTTCATTTTAATTCCTGAAGCCACCTCTAGCACCCAGTCTGTTCATTTTTTTACAACCCATATTGTAATTTAGAAAGACTCACTTTCCCTCTCTCGCTCGGCTACTAACTGGCCATGCTCTCCAATAGCTTATCTTGTCACGGCCCTCAATTGCAGATAGTAAATGATGCTATGAATTTTATGTAGGCCTATAAACAGGACCTTTAAATTGGCAAGCTGTTTCTCCCTCTACTGTTGAATGATGATTGGGAGGCTAGGACGCTTTTACATTTTACACCCAGCACTGAGACTTGCAATGTGATACTTGCTTGAGCTTGTAAACACACACACACACGCACACATTCACATGCACACACATGCACACACACACACACACACACACACACACACACACACACACACACACACACACACACACACACACACACACACACACACACACACACACACACACACACACACACACACACACACACACACACACACAAAAAAAAATTATATTGGTCACATACATATTCCTCTGTTTCCTCATATAATCTTCCGCTAGCGCATTACTTCTTCCAACTCTGCCCAAGCCAGTCAATAGTGTTTAGAGAACGTATGTTGTGAAAGGGAAGCTCCCGAGTGGCGCAGTAGTCTAAGGGACTGCATCTCAGGCCTAGAGGTGTCACTACAGACCCTGGTTTGATCCTGGGCAGTATCACAACCAGCCATGGTCAGCAGTCCCATAGGGTGGTGCAAAACTGCCTAGTTTCATCCGGGTTAGGGGATAGTTTGGCCGGGGTAGGGGTTAGTTTGGCCGGGGTAGGGTGTAGTTTGGCCGGGGTAGGCCGTCATTGCAAAAAAAGGAGATGCAATCTGATACCTGCTCTGGCTTGTGGTGAAGTGTTTTTTGGTTTGGTCCATGTATTTGGCTGTTAGTTTCTGTGTCTGATGTTGGTGTTAAGCTCCAGAAAGGCTCATAGGCCGAACAAAATGACTCCAATGAATAAAGAGTGACTGGGATTTATGAATAAATTAGAGCAGACAGGCAGGCTGCAAGGAGGGAGAAATTGATGGATGGATGGATGGATGGATGGATGGATGGATGGATGGATGGATAGGTAGGTAGGTAGGTAGGTCGGTGGGTGGGCGGGCGGGCGGACGGACAGACAGATTGACGGACAGATAGATGAACCCTCGCCAATGGAAGGTAGGGAGCTGATTTGCACTTTGAATCCTTCAAATCCCTTCTGTCTCTCTCGGTCTGTCTGTCAGCTGATGGGAGGGGAAAGTGCTCTGTCAGCATGATGCTGGAGGGGAGGAAAAGGGGGTTGTTTACGCCTGTTCACCCTGAGCCTTCTCCTCCACCTCCTCTTCCTCTAGCTCTCTCTCTCCTTCTTTTTCCTCCTCTGTCTCGGCCCTGTCTCTCATAGTGAGACAGTTAGTTCCACTGTATGTCACAGCAGCAACCAGCCCTATCAGACAGCCACTCAACTGTAGCAACCACATAGTCACAGTCACTCTGATACTTACTGCAAATACTCCAACACCTACCAACTTTAACACAATCACATTGACTATTACAGCAAATTCTCCAAACCTTACCAACTATAACACACCATCCTCTACCTGCCTAAACATTCTGTTGCTACCTCTGTCCTGGATCCAGTGTGGCTCAGTTAGTAGAGTATGGCGCTTGCAATGTCCTGGTTTATGAGTTTGATTCTTATTGGGGACCAGTATGAAAATGTAAGCACTTGCTACTGTGAATTGATCTGGATAAGAGTGTCTGCTAAATTATGTGAATGTAAAATGTACACACTAATACAATCAAGCTGTGACCAATGTCACTTCAGTACATCTGTTTCCTGTGCTTGGCACAGTTGATACTGAAGCCATGCACTCCAACACACCTTACCACAGCTCAAACAGCAGTTAGCTAGGTAAGAGACAGACAACATAGGCCTAAACTCTACTCAGACAAATAACGGCACAGTAAAAGTTCCCCGGGCACCGAAGACGTGGATGTCGATTAAGGTAGCCCCCCCCCCCCCCCCCCCCCCCCACACCTCTCTGATTCAGAGGAGACACATTTCAGTTGAATACATTCAGTAGGACAACTGACTAGGTATCCCCCTTTCCTAAATACAATGCAGTTATGAGCTAGGTAACACTATCACTTTATTTCACCTGGCAGAACGTTGTTGATGGTTAATGGAAGAATAGCAGAAGTCCTCAACTCATTTGGAAGGAGGGAAAAGTCAATCATTATATGATACAGAGAAATGGTTTAGGAAGCTAGAGGCAATTAAAACCAGGATGGTAGTAGTGTGCGGGGGTGGGGGGGTTAAGTGTGTGTGTGTGTGTTCAGCTAATGCACTACTAATAGGCTAGTTCATGAGATCTCAGACCTTGCCGCTCTACTGTAGGAATGTGATTAGATTAGTAAAGGACTAATTAAAACTGCTCTTAGTACTCAACATCACCTGTGATGTTGAGAGAGAGAAATGCCCTTGACAAAAAAAAAATTGGGGCCTTTCTCTCATTTTATTTGTAACATTTAGTTTGTCCTTTGCAGTTTTAGATTATATTGACCTAAAACCAGACCAAGTTCATCTCACTCTGGTTGAAAGAATCTCATTCAATTGGTGTGTTCACAGACAGAAAAATGCTGCCATTTAAAACATCACTTTTCCTACATAACCTCACTAAGATCTGAACACCATTTCTCTCACTTTTGTTTCTAGCCGACTAGGTAAAAATCTGTCTGTGCCCACGTGCCCTTGAGCAAGGCACTTAACTCTAATCACTCCTATAAGTTGCTCTGGATAAGAGCGTCTGCTAAATGACAAAAATGTCAAATGTATCGCTTTTGTCACCCACACTGTACTCCTGTATTACCACTGGAGAGTTGTTCGAGCATTGGGAGGGGCAGGAAAGTGCTAACTAATAGCAGAGTTACAACTATGGAGGAGGACAGACATGTTGAAGCCACAAGGACGGCTAATAAACAAATGAATGAATGCAGCCAGGAGGGCACGGTGTTCAAGGGGAAAGTGTGCGTGTGCGTGTGCATGTGTGTGTTCTGTGTTGAAGGGGAATGGGGAATGGGTGGGAGCTTAATGAGTGGTTTAACATCAGGAGACAGAGCTGCAGGGCAACAACACAGCGAAGGAGCATCAGCCCTGTCACAACCTAACCTGGCAAGGGCTGTTTGCTGCTACATCACCTGGGCTATTTAAGAATGTGTGTGGGTGTGTGTATGGGGGGGTGCATAGCCTAGTTGAGGTGTCTGGTGTATGGCTGTCTGCTTGGCTGCGTGGAGGAGAGGAGGAGAAGAGGAGTCAGTCTTTAGGTTGCTGGTACATGGATCTGACATGGCCCCTCAGGCATCTCAGAGGAGGAGTGGAGACATGACACACACACACACAGAGTGCCCCGCCAGTGCCATGTCATAAAGACTCATTAGGGCCATTGCCGTCGGCCATTCCAACCTCTCTGACAAGGTACCACTGGCACTAGGAAAAGGGGTTAGGAAAAGGCGGGAGGAGGTGAAGGATAGCAAAGAGAGAAGAAAAAGAGAGATAAGCTTGTGGTTTATCTTCTGCGGGCGGTGGTTTGTTACAGGGAGATTCATTCAGTGAGGAGAGTTCTACTCTCTCACACACACACACAATTCTCTCTGTGTGATTCTGTTGGCGTGCCACGGGATATGACAGGTGAGTGTTTCCACAGCGATGCCTTCCTGTTTGCGATAGATATAGGGCTGCTATTAGTAAGGAATGCCGTGCCACCTGGCTCAGGATCACTTCTGGGGTTATTTAAGCAATAACTCACGGGGGGGGGGGGGGGTGGTATATGTCCAATATACCACGGCTAAGGGCTGTTCTTACGCTCGACGCAATGCAGATTGCCTGGATACAGCCCTTAGCCGTGGTATATTGGCCATATACCACAAACCCCTGAGGTGGCATATTGCTATTATAAACTCCTTACAAACGTAATTAGAGAAGAAAAAATAAATGTTTTGTCATACCCGTGGTATACGGTCTGATATACTATGGCTGTCAGTCAATCAGCATTCAGGGCTCGAACCACCCAGTTTATAATTCTTTATAAATCATTGGTGGGGATAAAACTAAACTAACACAATTCCACTCCAAACACACACACAAATGAATGTGCAAACACACACACACCCTGGAGGGTTGGGAAAGGCAGAGGACATATTAATAATTCATTATGGAATAAGTATCTATTGTATTGTATTGTATTGTAACAGACACACGTCTCAAGAGATTCTTAGTATTTATTCTCCATGACATAGTGTCAAGACGACCTCAATGAAAAACATGTCCTTGACAACCTTATCAACTGTTTTGATATTTGATATGCCTCTTCAATTACATTTTTCTTCTACTTCTATTTATGAAATAAACTTGAGTTTTCTTTAAGTGGTCTTCAAGTGCATTTCAAACGTTAGGTTAGCGCTCAGTTTGGTACTGACATAGATTTCCATTCTATCTGAATGTCTCTCTT
>NC_092166.1:73276189-73401189 GCF_045791955.1 Oncorhynchus clarkii lewisi
ACCAACTAACCTGCTGGGCCCCAACTGGTGAGCGTGAATAATACCTGCCATCTTTCTATTTCAGGTGTTTGTTCCTCTGACTCCTTCATCATTCCTACTCCCTTTTTCGTAGTCTCTTACAGCCTATCTCCACCCCCTCATCTCTTATACACTCACGCTATCACGTGAGTGATAAGTGTCTCCAGACTATGATCTAAGCACCACCCCTGCTGCCATAACAGGAGTGTCAGGATCTCCTGGACAGCAGAGGGAGACCTTTCCTACCTTCTTCTCTCGGCTCTATATTTACATACCCAGTTTCCCATAGTCTCTATTTAAACCTCCCTCCATCACTCTATCTATCATCTATGCACTCTCATAGTGACGGAAAAAAATTCAATCGGTCCCAGTACCGTGCTATTTTCTAAGAGAGAGTTCTTCTCTTGGCTCCATATTTAATTTCCCACTCGCTCTCTCTTCTCTCCCTGGGATTTATGCCATCCTGTCTCACCAGGGTACCCCACATAGAGACAGTGAGCTACACTATAGTTGGTCCATAGAGCCCAGGCAGATCACAGAAGGAGCCCACACTGATTGTCTCACGATCTTCTGCCAAATGGGGAAGACAATACATTAGCTCTTCCTATTTCTTTCCTCTTATTTTTTCTCTCGTTTCTACCTTCCCCTCCTTCTCCCTTGTTCTCACAGCTTCCAGGTAGGGAGATGTGGTGTGAACATGATACCAAACACACGCACGCACACACATTGCCACACACACACTGCATTTGGGGAAATTAATTTGGGTCACCCTTCGAAGGAGCTTTGTTTCTATGGCAACCACATGCAATAATGAACGTAGGCCCATCGTCATGATGAAAGCATTTAGTCCCCCTCACAAGGAGGAGGAGGAGGAAGAGGTGACTGGCTTTCAGAAAGATCTAATTGTTCATGAAGATTGGCTATGAGATACTAGAGTGAAGAAGGAGCCTGAACCCACACAGTCCCAAGTACGCTAATCCAGGGCTGTGTCTCACAACGTTACCAGCTGTCAAAACCTTGCTTCCTCCACCCATGTTTCCTCACTTCCTCTTAAAGCCTATTGGGAGGTCCAGGGCAGGAACCTTTGATCCTCTACTCCAATTCACTTTGAGAAGAATTGAAACCAGGAAGCACGGACAGAGGAAGCAAGCTAGTTTGACAGCTAGTATATTTTCCAGACACAGACCAAATCTGCTACAGCTGGCTTGAAAAGAACAGAAGGGAGAGACACTTTATATTTAGCTCTAGTGGCAGCAGAAGAAACTGCTAAGATGTTTCAGCCAGCCTGTCTGAGACATGGGACTGAGAGTACTAATTTGGCCTTGCTGACAACCCACTATTCAAGCTGTGGCAAACGGAGTGGAAAAGACAGTCGTGTGGAGACTGCCGGTCGATAAGGGACTACACACACAAAAACGCTCACACCCCTCTCCCCTAGATCAGGTTTCCACAGTGGTGGGGGTCTATCTAAAACATGGGAGTCCATTTAAAGGGACTCGTAAATCAGGTAAGGAGGAAGACAAGCTGTCTTGACAGTCAAGGGGAGAATAGAGGTTTTTACTGCCTCACTCCACTCAGGGCATTGTCTCCTGAAGGGGCCACATTTGGATGGGCTGAAGGGCTCAGTGTGTATTTTTTTATTTAACTTGGCAAGTCAGTTAAGAACAAATTCTCTATTTACAATGACTGCCTACCCCAGACAAAGCTGGACCAATAGTGCCCCACCCTATGGGACTCACAATCACAGCCTGATTTGATACAGCCTGGATTTGAACCAGGAAATTTAGTGACACCTCTTGGACACTGAGATGCAGTTCCTTAGACCACTATGCCACTCGGTAGCATAAGTTATCATGTGCATCCAGAGTAACATTCCTGCAGGGGGTACCACTTGTTCATCTCCATACAGCCGGTGTCTGCTTTGAACTTGGTGCCAGTTGATGTGTATCACTGTTTGAGTCCCTACTGTTTAAGTAGCAACAGTCATCTAAAGGTTTTTAAAGACAATTCTAATAAATGCAACAGCTGGACAATGAACGGAGATACTTGAAACTTTAAAAATGTTCAATTCCATCAGATATTTAATGAATTATATCACATAGAACATTTTACTGGCATGGACAAAAAAAAAAATCAGGAATTTTGGTGGGAATTCATTGTCAAATGTAACTTTTTTCTTAGAATGCACTCATTCTGTATATACATTCTATAATGGCATCAGATCTTTTTGTAACGTTTTGTGTTAAAATAAAGCAAATGGTATGTGTCCCGTTTGCATAAATACACTGGGTGTATTTCATATATGAATACATTAACATAAAGGGGTGGAACCAGTCTGTCTGCCTGTTAGCAGGTGTACTCTGTCTGTCACTTCAATAATGTTTGCATACTGTTTTACACATTTCATATGTATTCTAGTCAAGGCTCATCCTATATAACTACTGCTGTACTCACCTTTCCTCTTCATACAGAATATTGTCCATACTGTCTATACACACCAGTATATACATACAGTATATACAGAACCTTCAGAAAGTATTCACGCCCTTTGACTTTTTCCACATGTTGTTGTGTTACAGCCTGAATTTCCAATGGATTAAATCTAGATTGTATTTGTCACTGGCCTACACAAAATAAACCATAATGTCAAAGTGGAATGATCTTTTTCAAAATTCTTACAAATTAATGTAATCTTATGGCGGCATAAAATTGCTGTTTTAATGTATATCTAGTGTATCTACAGTGCCTTGCGAAAGTATTCGGCCCCCTTGAACTTTGCGACCTTTTGCCACATTTCAGGCTTCAAACATAAAGATATAAAACTGTATTTTTTTGTGAAGAATCAACAACAAGTGGGACACAATCATGAAGTGGAACGACATTTATTGGATATTTCAAACTTTTTTAACAAATCAAAAACTGAAAAATTGTGCGTGCAAAATTATTTAGCCCCTTTACTTTCAGTGCAGCAAACTCTCTCCAGAAGTTCAGTGAGGATCTCTGAATGATCCAATGTTGACCTAAATGACTAATGATGATAAATACAATCCACCTGTGTGTAATCAAGTCTCCGTATAAATGCACCTGCACTGTGATAGTCTCAGAGGTCCGTTAAAAGCGCAGAGAGCATCATGAAGAACACGGAACACACCAGGCAGGTCCGGGATACTGTTGTGAAGAAGTTTAAAGCCGGATTTGGATACAAAAAGATTTCCCAAGCTTTAAACATCCCAAGGAGCACTGTGCAAGCGATAATATTGAAATGGAAGGATTATCAGACCACTGTAAATCTACCAAGACCTGGCCGTCCCTCTAAACTTTCAGCTCATACAAGGAGAAGACTGATCAGAGATGCAGCCAAGAGGCCCATGATCACTCTGGATGAACTACAGAGATCTACAGCTGAGGTGGGAGACTCTGTCCATAGGACAACAATCATTCGTATATTGCACAAATGTGGCCTTTATGGAAGAGTGGCAAGAAGAAAGCCATTTCTTAAAGATATCCATAAAAAGTGTTGTTTAAAGTTTGCCACAAGCCACCTGGGAGACACACCAAACATGTGGAAGAAGGTGCTCTGGTCAGATGAAACCAAAATTGAACTTTTTGGCAACAATGCAAAACGTTATGTTTGGAGTAAAAGCAACACAGCTCATCACCCTGAACACACCATCCCCACTGTCAAACATGGTGGTGGCAGCATCATGGTTTGGGCATGCTTTTCTTCAGCAGGGACAGGGAAGATGGTTAAAATTGATGGGAAGATGGATGGAGCCAAATACAGGAGTCTGCAAAAGACCTGAGACTGGGACGGAGATTTGTCTTCCAACAAGACAATGATCCAAAACATAAAGCAAAATCTACAATGGAATGGTTCAAAAATAAACATATCCAGGTGTTAGAATGGCCAAGTCAAAGTCCAGACCTGAATCCAATCGAGAATCTGTGGAAAGAACTGAAAACTGCTGTTCACAAATGCTCTCCATCCAACCTCACTGAGCTCGAGCTGTTTTGCAAGGAGGAATGGGAAAAAATGTCAGTCTCTCGATGTGCAAAACTGATAGAGACATACCCCAAGCGACTTACAGCTGTAATCTCAGCAAAAGGTGGCGCTACAAAGTATTAACTTAAGGGGGCTGAATAATTTAGCACGCCCAATTTTTCAGTTTTTGAATTGTTAAAAAAGTTTGAAATATCCAATAAATGTCGATCCACTTCATGATTGTGTCCCACTTGTTGTTGATTCTTCACAAAAAAATACAGTTTTATATCTTTATGTTTGAAGCCTGAAATGTGGCAAAAGGTCGCAAAGTTCAAGGGGGCCGAATACTTTCGCAAGGCACTGTATGCATTTAACTAGTCACATAATGTACTAATGAGACTTGCTCCATCTGCTAGAACCCGTCCCCTTGGTCTACATGACTGACTCATGGTTCTGGACTTACAGCCAAAGGGTGTTGTTCTATATCCTGTTATTTAGCATGAGACGGAACTAAGCTGTGAGAGACGAGCAAAACAAATGGTTTCGGTTCCTTTTAGAAACAGTGTTGAAACAATGAGAATAACAAGACCTCACCACAGGCCAACCGCAGTTTCTCAGTTCCATAGTTCTTTGGCTGTACATTAGGGTCACCAACCAGTGTCTCATTAATATTGTTCTGCCTGGATATCACACCACTAAAAGGTACTATAATAAAAGCTGAGACCCAACTATTTTTCGTTCGGCTCTTAACTAACATAAACTGTATCTTGGAAAGTCGACACATTCTAGTTATTAGATTCACATGGAATTGTTGTGCAATTTAAATGTTTAAATATGAAACTATTTGTGAAAAGATTAAATGTAATTTTAGCTTCTAAATAAGAAAATTGCCTACATAAGTGAACTATACTCACTCAGTGGCCCCGCCCAAGTGAACAGGCACTGGTTGGGAACTATGAAATATGCCCTACTCTCCCCCAATACAAAAGCCCAATGACGAAAGTCAACCTCCAGTGTTCCCGATAACTTGAGGACTGCTGTCCATACGTTTAAAAGGGTTAATATCAACTACAGAACTAAGCCAACCTCAACGTGGAGGTGACAATCGCCATGCTGGAAGGTTGAATGTGACTACACCAGCCAGAATATAGCATGAGCGTATAAACTCTGCAAAAAAGAAACATCCCTTTTTCAGGCCCCTGATTTTAAATGAAATTTCATAAAAATTCAAATAACTTCACAGATCTTCATTGTGAAGGGTTTAAACACGGTTTCCCTTGCTTGTTCAATGAACCATAAACAATTTATGAACATGCACACTAACAGCTTACAGACGGTAGGCAATTAAGGTCACAGTTATGAAAACTTAGGACCCTAAAGAGGCCTTTCTACTGACTCTGCAAAATACCAAAAGAAAGATGCCCAGGGTCCCTGCTCATCTGCGTGAACGTGCCTTAGGCATGCTGCAAGGAGGCATGAGGACTGCAGATGTGGCCAGGGCAATAAATTGCAATGTCCGTACTGTGAGATGCCTAAGGCAGTGCTACAGGGAGACAGGAAGGACAGCTGATCGTCCTCGCAGTCGCAGACCACGTGTAACAACACCTGCACAGGATCTGTACATCCGAATATCACACCTGCGGGACAGGTTATGGATGGCAACAACAACTGCCCGAGTTACACCAGGAACGCACAATCCCTCCATCAGTGCTCAGACTGTCCACAATTGTCTGAGAGAGGCTGGACTGAGGGCTTGTAGGTCTGTTGTAAGGCAGGTCCTAACCAGACATCACCGGCAACAACATCGCCTATGGGCACCATCCCACTGTCGCTGGACCAGACAGGACTAGCAAAAAGTGCTCTTCACTGACGAGTCGCGGTTTGGTCTCACCAGGGGTGATGGTGGGATTCGCGTTTATCGACTTGGATCCATTTGGAGGTGGAGGGTCCGTCATGGTCTGGGGCGGTGTGTCGCAGCATCATCGGACTGAGCTTGTTGTCATTGCAGGCGATCTCAACGCTGTGCGTTACAGGGAAGACATCCTCCTCCCTCATGTGGTACCCTTCCTGCAGGCTCATACTGACATGACCCTCCAGCATAGTGCCACCAGCCATACTGCTCGTTCTGTGCATGATTTCCTGCAAGACAGGAATGTCAGTGTCCTGCCATGGCCAGAGAAGAGCCCGGATCTCAATCCCATTCAGCCGTTTGGGACCTGTTTGATCGGAGGGTGTGGGCTTGGCAGATGCCTTGGTGGACGAGTGGGGTAACATCTCACAGCAAGAACTGGCAAATCTGGTGCAGTCCATGAGGAGGAGATGCACTGCAGTACTTAATGTCTCAGTTGTTGAATCCTATTATGTTCATACAAATATTTACACATGTTGAGTTTAGTATGGAAACTTGGTATAAACTTTGAACTCTTATTCACTAAAGAAGTGATACATCCTAGACATGGCGTTATCAGCAGCAGCTGTAAACGTGCTTGACCTGGAAAAGACGGAAAATCTCTTCAGAACGTCAGGGTACTACATCGTATCCATTCTACCACCAGATGACAGGGCACTGCAACGTATTCGTGCTACCATATTCTTCAAAGGACAAGGGAGATCTCTGCTGGGCACCCCAGCCTTCTATCTTCGACCAATCTATCGAAGCGCAGCTCAGAGTAAATATATTTCTTGCATTTTCCTTTTCCGAATGGGCTGTTATTTAGAATGCATAAGATTCTGTATTTACGATAGCATAGCCTCTTAACTTCTTAAGGTCGGATAGAGAACCAATCCTTTTGTTCCTCAGTCTTCCCGCACTTTCATTCAAACCCAAACACCTTTCTTTGTGTAACCAGCCGTCATTTTGGTTTTGCCCACTAGGGGCATTTTCTTTTATGACATAATTAGTAATCATGTATGATCCATCCTCTGTATATGTAATTCTGTGTGATTTTTTAGGTTATTTAGCAAATAAATAACCAAATTCAACCAAATTGTGTATTGCTGATTCTACTTGTAAGCCAGGGTTTGTGAAGAATTTACAACATTCAGAAGAGACTAAATAAAGTGATGATTAAAAATATACTGCTATTGATATAAAAGGTGACCAGGTCTTAAAGAGTTTATTCGGAAGACAACAGTTCTTTAAGCATTCTTCCGTGGTGCCCCGACTTCTTAGTTAATTATAGATACATTATTATTTTAATCAAGTCATATTAATTACAGAGAATTGATTTGATAAAATAGCATGTCATATATCATTTAATCCATAGTAAAGACACGACAACCTGCAATAACATCTGCTAAATATAGCAAAATATGAGTACACAACCAATACAAATTTGATTGGATTTGTCTGTCTCTGAGCAGGGGTACTGTACTGCTGTAGGTGCTGTCTTTATTAGGTGACTAACCCCTGGCGTATCCAGTGTATTTAGTGGATATTAATTTCCCCCTGGGCTCTTATTAAAGAGCTGGCTGTCATGTTAATGACCCAATCTCCTGACACACACACAGACACACAACACAGCCATGTTAATGACCCAATTCCCAACCTCGTGGCCTTGAAGGACCTCCCTCCCCATCGCATCTTGCGTATCTACAGGGAGTGTACACTCCATCTGTTCACAAGGACACACAACTGCAGGCACCCACCAAGCCACACACACACACACACCCCCACCCACCCACACACACGCCCACACAAACACATAACAATAGTATATCAAACTCACATCTATGGAAATCTGCCAGGTGATTTGAAAGTGAAACAAGGCAACAGTAGTTTTGTAAATGATAGATCTCTGTGGCAAGACATATCATTCACTCAAGTTTTATCAAAATCGGGCCAGTGTTTTCTGAGATGTCGCATGGGTTAGCTAGACTCATATCCCTGAGCACTGAGTCAAACAGATCAAGAGATGGCCTCCCGCCGGCGCTAACTCTGGGTTCGCACCCAGGCTCTGTTGCAGCCGGCCGCAACCGGGAGGTCCGTGGGGCAATGCACAATTGGCCTAGCGTCGTCCGGGTTAGGGAGGGTTTGGCCGGTAGGGATATCCTTGTCTCATTGTGAACCAGTGACTCCTGTGGCGTGCCGGGCACAGTGCGCGCTAGCCAAGGTAGCCAGGTGCACAGTGTTTCCTCCGACACATTGGTGTGGCTGGCTTCCGGGTTGGAGGCGTGCTGTGTTAAGAAGCAGTGCGGCTTGGTTGGGTTGTGTTTCGGAGAACGCATGGCTTTCGACCTCTGTCTCTCCCAAGCCCGTACGGGAGTTGTAGCGATGAGACAAGATAGTAATTACTAACAATTGCATACTATGAAATTGGGGAGATTAAGTAATAAAAAAATAAAAAACAGATCAAGAGATACTGTATATAGATACTGTATATATGTGGTCAATATGAATGTTGAATTCATTCAATATGAATGAATGTTTAGTCTTGACAGTGTTTGTAACATTTGTACGAATTTGTGTTACAATATGAGTATCATTGACTGATTAAATGCATTTATGTGCCAGGCCACACCCATGTGAATGTTTATTGGTCAATAGCAGCTGTTTTAAGTACTAGTCTGGAAAATATTTTCTTGAGAGACCTTGGTCCGTAGATACCAAATATCAAGTTCCGTGCAGATCGGTTATCCGGTGCAAGAAGAGTAGCATTTTAAGTGTTTTTCAGTTTGAAATGGTGGAAAATCCATAATGGCGGACCCAGAAGCAAATTTGTTCATTGTGAGGTGAGAGATCTATGTATTGAATTTCATGACTTTAAGTTAAACGGGGTGAGGGGCGTGAACTTTCAAAGTTTTCATTATCAATCTCTTGTTACATTGCCAACATCTGGCCAATCAGTGTACTTTTGTATATTCCGGATCGCTATGGCAAGATGCATCATTCACAGAAGTTTCGTCAAAATTGGGCCAGTACTGTCTGAGATATCATGTATGACTAACGTGCGAACTCAAGCTTGGACGGGCGGAGACATCCATCGTCCCCTCCACAATTTCATCCTGGTGGACAATGATGAAAAGGTAATGATCTCTGTCTGTCTGTACGTCTGTCTTTTCTTTGTCTGATATTTGTAAGACAAAAATTAAAGAGTATGAAAAGAAAGAGCATGAGTTACATTTGTTAGCCTGAAGAGGTGGAACGGAAGAGAGAGAGTGACAGGGAGAGAGAGGGTGAGTGGGTTTGTTTGGAATAAGGCTGCAGATGTACAACAATGTGACTCAAATGAGGAAACTGCTGCTCTCTTTCTTCCTTACTCAATGACTAATGAATGACCTCCAGACCCATTTGGCTATTATGTACTGCTCCAGTTTAGTTTATTTCTACCCTTGAAGAAGCTAAAGTAGGATGTTGCCTTGGAGCAGAATGCTCCTCCACTTCCAAGCCAAATAACATCAATAGGTCAACAAGATGTCAAGTGAAACGTAAGCCACGAGTTCAGGTGTGCCTTAGCGCTTCAGCAAACAAAGGACAATAATTACAAAAATCATGAGATTGACATCAGACACCTGTTCTCATCCTGTACAATGGATTAAAGTGAGCTAGTTGAGTGCTCCAACTCCTTTCTGCCTCAAATTATTCCTTTTGGAAGTTTTTCTTCGTAAGCCCTTCTCATGAAACGTAAGCCAAGTTGACGTCGACAATGGATTATGTCTCATTCTTACAGAAAACCTTCAGAAATACCCCCCAAAATATTGAAGGCCATCAAGATGTATGTGTTGACCTGCAACTTCAGTTAACCAAGCCATTTGTAAACATATGTTTGCGTATGTGATGGAGATGGACTACACTGCAGTCGGATGGATCAGAATCACTGACCTACAAATCATCTTGCAGTAACTCACTGCAAGCAAGACTAGCTACACTGTGCCTTGTCTTGCTCAAACTGATCCCTTCAGACACACTGATTGACATGCGGATCAGGTGGATACCTCACACCTGTGCTGTCAGCAGCACATGCCAGGCGTGCCCTTCCCTTGAAGGTGAACCATAAACCCCGGGGTGTGAGTCAGAATCAGTCATTAAGCCACAACAAGAGGCCATGCCCTGTGATGCTGCTCTGGCTTGCATTCCCAATGTTACCTTATTCCCTAGAGCACATAGGCCTCTGGTTGAAAGTAGTGCACTATGTAGGGAATAGGATACAATTTGTGAAGCGGCCTCTGGCCCGCAGTAATGCATAATAATCTGTCCGGTCAGTCTGTAGGGAGCCTAGACTACATTACATATAGCAGGATCAGCCAGAAGGAGTCGTGTGCCAACATATCAAATCCATCAGGCACTGAGCTGAGCTTCATACTCTGGGAGTCACACAGGGAAGTCAGGGGCTGTGTCCCCAAATGGCAGCGTATTCCCATACGGGTCCTGTTCAAAAGTAGTGTACTATAGGGAATATGGTGTCACTTGGGATGCAGTCAGGGACATTATGCTGTTAATGCCAAACAACCACCCATCCCAGCGGGCCTAAGCTGGTAGAAATAATGTACATTGTAAAAAATAATCTAGTTGTTTCAACTAATTGTTATTAAGTAACTAGTTCCACAGCCTTTTTTACAGGAGTTCACTCAACCTTTCGGTCAAAGTTTTACCTGAACTTAACATTCTTAGTTGGCCCAAACTTGAGAAAACTTAGGCAAACATTCAGTCCACTTGGAATGATGTGTTTGCCTAACTTGTCTCATATGTTCATTCAAGGAGAAATACATATTTGGTTATCTTCACTAGAAAAGGCTGTGGAGTTTCACACACGGTGCTTGTGACAGAAAATGTTTTGAACACTTCAAGGCTGTTGTGTTTTCTTCATATTTGACATACATGATTACATTGTGCATGTTATACTGTAATTATTATTTCATATGTTCTCACCTGGGATTTGAACTCACAACCTTTTGATTCACTGTATTCTGATCTTGTTGCTACGTCACAATGGCAATTAACAGTTCATCTGACTATTCCCTCATCCTTTATTTGATTGGAATTATTTCAGTAATTTTAAGGTTTTCTGTATAGTCTAATTTTGGTGAGGCATATTATACTACTCCTTAATTACTTTGAGTTGTTCTTTTAACAGAGCTGAGATTTACTTTGAACTGCAAAGTGTAGCAATACAGGTGAAATCAGCTATTGACACAAACATGGTGGAGTAGCAGGAAAATTGGTATGTCGTGAACCAAGAGATTGTGAGTTTGTGGTGAGGACATGTTGAATAATAATGACTGTATAAATGAATATGCACAATGTAATCATGAATTTCAACATGTGACAAATATGTAAGTTGAAAACATTGTATATTAATAACACTGTGTCAGTAACTAGTTCCACTTCATGTTTTTGGTGAAGATGCCAAAATAACAATTTATAGTTGAATATCAGACAAGTTGAGCAAACACATCATTTTAGGTTGACTGCATTTTCTCAACTTGAGCTAAGTTTTGGTCAACTAAAAATGTTCAATTCAGTTAACACTTCGATCGAAAAGTTGAGTAAACTAAAAAAGTCTGAGGAACCAGTTTCCTAATAATAATGATTTAAAACAACTTTGTTTATACAATGACATTACAACCACATTATAACCAATTCTGGACCAGATCAAAACAGGTTCTGGACCAATTCAAGTCAATGTACAAGTCCAAGCAGGGCACAACGTTGTAGAACGTTCAAATGGAAATATATTATGTAAAGCCTCTCTGACATGTAGAATAGGGAGTCAAGTCAGCTCTATTCATGACATTTCTATCTGAAAGGTTCCACAACGTTCACTTTGTTATGTAACTCTATTCTAGTGCTCTGTCCATCAAGGCCTCCTCATATTTTCCTTCTTGTCGTTAACACTATGAAGAACATTTCAAGTCTAGCATCATCTAATGGTATTTTTCACTCTCACACTCTAACACCCTGGATTGGCTAGATGGATGAGAAAAGGAAGCTGTCTGGTATATGTAATTCAAAAAGAACAGAGTGCTATACTGAAACTCCAGATGCAAGTAGAATAAGGTAGAGAAACAGGGGAGGAGGGAGGGCACAGACCATGTTAGAGAGAAGGGTTTATTTTGGTCTTCTCTCAGCTACATTATTCAGAGGTCTCATAGCAGGAAGACAGAAAGATTTCAGCGTACTGACTCGTCCATCTCCTTTCCTCTCCTCTCCCCTCCCGTCTTCTCCTTTCGTCTCCTCTCCACTCCCGTCCTCTCCTTTCGTCTCCTCTTTCTCCTCTCCTCCTCTCTTCTCATCCCTTTCTCCTCTACATCCCCCACATCTCCTCTCTTTACTCCTCTCTCCCTAATTACATGAATATTACTGCTTTTCAGGCCTAATTAAATGTTGTGACCTATTACATAGAATTAATTACAACATTAACAAGTCACGTAGTCTCAATCGGCATGACTGCTGGCTGATGGAGGAATCGGCTGTGGAGTGTACGTGTGAGTGGAGCATGAGGTTGAAGCAATATACAGTTTGTGTTTCTTTCTAGTTCCCCACTAACATACTATTACTGTAAATGGTCTTTTTAGGCATAGCAGTTAGATCTGAAAACTTGACTGAGGCAGAGAACAGTTGGTAGTCCAATCAGTATCTGTTTGTATGCGGAGTGAACTTACATACTGTAGTGCTTAGCTAGCAGTATTCTGTTATAATATTCAGTACATTCAGAAAGTATTCAGACTCTTTGCCTTTTCCACATTCTGTTACGTTACAACCTTATTCTAAAATATATTTTTTCTCATCAATCTACACACAATACCCCATAATGACAAAGCAAAACCAGGTTTTTAGAAATATTTGTAAATTTATTCCAAATAAAAATATCACATTTACATAGGTATTCAGACCCTTTACTCAGTACTTTATTGAAGCATCTTTGGCAGCAATTACCGCCTCGCGGCTTCTTGGGTATAGCGTTACAAGCTTGGCATACCTGTATTTGGGGAGCTTGGCCACTAAAACCCTCACAAACTTTTACAGATTCATAATGTCGGGCTGTATCACCGCCTGGTACGGCAACTCCACCGCCCACAACCGTAGGGCTCTCCAGAGGGTGGTGCGTCTGCCCAATGCATCACCGGGGGCAAACTACCTGCCCTCCAGGACACCTACAACACCCAAATGGCACAGGAAGGCCAAAAAGATCACCAAGGACATCAACCACACGAGACACGGCCCGCTATGATCCAGAAGGCGAGGTCAGTACAGGTGCATCAAAGGTGGGAACGTGACACTGAAAAACAGCTTCTATCTCAAGGCCATCAGACAGTTAAATAGCCATCACTAGCTGGCTTCCACCCAGTTAGGCAAGCCTGCACCTTAGAGGCTGCTGCCCTATATACACAGACTTGGAATCACTGGCCACTTTAATAATGGAACACCTGTCACTTTAACAATGTTTAAATCATGTTTACAAACCGCTTTACTCATCTCATATGTCTACTGTATTTTATTCTACTGTATTTTAGTCAATGCCACTCCACCAATGCTCAATCTAATATTTCTACATGTCTTAATTCCATTATTTTACTTTTAGATTTGTGTGTATTGTTGTGAATTGTTAGAATCTACTGCAGTGTTGGAGCTAGGAACACAAGCATTTTGCTACACCCGCAATACATCTGCTAAATATGTGTATGTGACCAATGACATTTTATTTGGATTTCTTCTCTGCAGATCCTCTCAAGCTTTGTCAGGTTGGATGGGGAGTGTCGCTGCACAGCTATTTTCAGGTCTCTCCAGAGATGTTCGCCCGGGTTCAAGTCTGGGCTCGGGCTGGGCCACTCAAGGACATTCAGAGACTTGTCCCGAAGCCACTCCTGCATTGTCTTGACTGTGTGCTTAGGGTCATTGTCCTGTTGGAAGGTCAACATTCACCCAGGTCTGAGGTCCTGAAAGCCCTCTAGAGAAGGTTTCCATCAAGGATCTCTCTGTACTTTGCTCCGTTCATCTTTCCCTCGATCCTGACTAGTCTCCCAGTCCCTACCGCTGAGAAACATCCCCACAGCATGATGCTGCAAACATCATGTTCACAGTACGGATGGTGCCAGGTTTCCTCCAGATGTGACACTTGGCATTCAAGCCAAAGAGTTCAATCTTGGTTTCATCAGACCAATAGATACTTGTTTCTCATGGTCTGAGTCCTTTAGGTGCCTTTGGCAAACTCCAAGCAGGCAGTCATGTGCCATTTACTGAGGAGTGGCTTCCGTCTGGCCACTCTACCATAAAGGCCTGATTGGTGGAGTGGTGCAGAGATGCTTGTCCTTCTGGAAGGGTATCCCATCTCTACAGAGGAACTCTGGACATCTGTCAGAGTGACCATCGGGTTCTTGGTCATCTCCCTAACAGAGGTCTTCTTTCCAGATTGCTCAGTTTGGCCGGGTGGCCAGCTCTAGGAAGAGTCTTGGTGGTTCCAAACTTCTTCCATGAAATAATGATGGAAGCAACTGTGTTCTTGGGGACCTTCAATGCTGCAGAATTATTTCAGTCAGCAGTGAATTTCAAACACAGTTTCAATCAAATCGTATTCGTCACATACACATATTTAGCAGATGTGATTGGGGGTTATTACTGCCCCAACAGATCCACAGATGATACAATCTCTATTGCACTCCACACTGCCCTTTTCCACCTGGACAAAAAGAACACGTGAAAATAATATTCATTGACTACAGCTCAGCGTTCAACACCATAATGCGCTCAAAGGTCATCACTAAGCTAAGGACCCTGGGACTAAACACCTCCCTCTGCAACTGGATCCTGGACTTCCTGATGGGCCACCCCCAGGTGGAAAGGGTAGGCAACAACACATCTGCCACGCTGATCCTAAACACAGGGGCCCCTCAGGGGTGCTTGCTCAGTCCCTTCCTGTACTCCCTGTTCACCCACGACTGCATGGTCAGGCACGATTCCAACACCATCATTAAGTTTGCTGACGACACAACAGTGATAGGCCTGATCACTGACAACGACGAGACAGCCTATAGGGAGGAGGTCAGAGACATGGCAGGGTGGTGCCAGGATAACAACCTCTCCCTCAACGTGATCAAGACAAAGGAGAAGATTGTGAACTACAGGAAAAGTAGGACCGAGCATCTCTCGATTCTCATCGACAGGGCTGCAGTGGAGCAGGTTGAGAGCTTCAAGTTCCTTGGTATCCACCTCACCAACAAACTATCATGGTCCAAACACACCAATACAGTTGTGAAGAGTGTACAACAAAGCCTATTCCCCCTCAGGAGACTGAAAAGATTTGGCATGGGTCCACAGATCCTTCTTTAGTGACTTGCGGTCAGAGGCCGAGCAGTTGCCATACCAGGCATTGATGCAACCAGCCAGTCAATTACAGCTGCACCATCGAGAGCATTCTGACTGGTTGCGTCACTGCCTGGTATGGCAACTGCTCGGCCTCCGACCTCAAGGCACTACAGAGGGTAGTGCGTATGGCCCAGTACATCACTGGGGCCAAGCTTCCTGCCATCGAGGACCTCTATACCAGGCGGTGTCAGAGGAAGGCACTATAAATTGTCAAAGTCTCCATACACCCTACTCATTGACTGTTCTCCCTGCTACCGAAAGGCAAGCGGAGCCTACAGCTTCTACCCCCAAGCCATAAGACTCCTGAACTACTAATCAAATGGCTACCCAGACTATTTGCATTGTCCCCCCCACCCCATCCCCTCTTCAAAGCTGCTGCTACTCTCTGTTTATTATCTGTGCATCGTCACTTTAACTCTATCTACATGTACATATTACCTCAATTACCTCGACCAACCTGTGCCCCCGACAATTGACTGTATACCGGTATCCTCTGTATATAGCCTCGCTAGTGTTATTTTACTGCTGCTCTTTAATCTTTTTTTGTTTTTGTTTGCTCAAGTAAGCTCTTCACTGTAAGGTCTACTACACCTGTTGTATTCGGCGCATGTGACAAATAAAATACATTTTTGATTTGATTTGATTTGTGTAGCAAAATGCTTCTGTTCCAACAGTGCAGTAATGTCTAACAATTCACAACAATACACACAAATCTATGGAATTAAGAAATATATAAAATATTAGGACAAGCAATGTGGGAGTGGCATTGACTACAATACAATAGAATAGAATACACTATATACATATGAAATGAGTAAAGCAGTATGTAAACAAAAAATTGCAAAGTTGCTTAGGAGCTAGAAGCAGAGCTGCCATGTCTGTCGGCTCCATCTTACAAAGACCAGGGAGGTTTTAAAAGCTTCGCAAAGAAGTGCATCTATTGGTAACAATGTAAAAAGCAGACATTGAGTATCCTTTTGAGCATGGTGAAGTTATTAATTACACTTTGGAAGATGTATGAATACACCAAGTCACTACAAAGATACAGGCGTCCTTCGTTACTCAGTTGCCGGAGAGGAAGGAAACTGCTCAGGGATTTCACCACGAGGCCAATGGTCACTTGAAAACAGTTACAGTTTAAGAGTTTAATGGCTGTGATAGGATAAAACGTTGTAGTTACTCCACAATACTAACCTATTTGACAGAGTGAAAAGAAGGAAGCCTGTACAGATTGAAAATATTCCAAAACATGCATCCTGTTTACAACAAGGCACTAAAGTAATACTGCAAAAAGCACAAAGCAATTCAAAGCAACAAAGCAATTTACTTTTTGTCCAGAAAACAAAGTGTTATGTTTGGTGAAAATCCAATACAACACATTACTGAGTACCACTCTCCATATATTTCAAGCCTAGTGGTGGCTGAGTTTTTCATGATAAAAAATACATGGAATAGAGCTAAGCACAGGCAAAATCCCAGAGGCACACCCGGTTCAGTCTGCTTTCCACCAGACACTGGGAGATGAATTCACCTTTCAGCAGTACAATAACCGAAAACACATGTCCAAATCTACACTGTAGTTGCTTACCAACAAGACAGTGAATGTTCCTGAGTGGCCGAGTTACAGTTTTGAAGTAAATCTACTTGAAAATCTATGGCCAGACCTGAAAATGGTTGACTAGCACCTTACCCAAAAGGCTCACAGCTGTAATCGTTGCCAAAGTTGCTTCTATTGCGTCAGGGGTGTGAATATTTTTGTAAATGAGATATTTGCTAACATTTCTAAAAACCTGTTTTCACTTTGTCATTATGGGCTATTGTGTTTATATAGGTGATTTCTGTTTTTATTTTATTCCATTTTTAATTCAGGCTGTAACAACAAAATGTGGAATAAGTCAAGGGGTATGAATACTTTCTGATGGCACTGTACACAGTATCTCATGGTTCAGATATTCACAATTTAAACCTAATCACTAATCAGTAATGAAGGCAATTTAAATACCAATATTAGCCAACTACTCTGCCAACTACTCTGCTGAGGAAATGTTAATGTTTCAGAGTGAAAAATACAACAAAATTAAAATGGTAGATTTTCTGAACAAATCACTTCATTTACACAATTAAAGGAAAGCATTTCAGGCTTACTAGGATGAAACAAGTTCCCAAATTATGTGCAATTGAATTGCCGAATGTAAAACAATGTAATTCTATAAAATATTTTGCTTTCATTGTTTCCTCTTGCAGTGTCAGGATAATACATGGAATCAGAGTAAAATGACCAAAAGGTACTGTACATCACTTAGACATTCCCAATCCTTCCCGATCCTTTCCGGTCATTCCAGTTCATTATAAATACACACAGAAACCTTCAACCCATTAAGAAGATGTATAATTCATGAGTAGTTTTACTACTCTGCTGGTTCAGTTCCGATAATTGTCCTGACATCTTTCTGCTATGATAGTGTGGTACAGGAAGTGCAAGGGGAAGCAGGATAAACATCATAAATAAACAACGAGATGTCATCAACATAAACATGGCCCAGAAAAGACAAGGTCCCGTGGTAGACTACAGGAATACATGTACAGATACACACACATACACTGAGTGCACAAAACATTAGGAACACTTTCATAATATTAAGTTGCACCCCATTTTGCCCTCAGAACAGCCACAATTCGTTGGGACATGACCTCTACAAGGTGTCAAAAGTGTTCCTCTGTGATGCTGGCCCAAGTAATTAGCAGACGCTCTTATTCAGAGTGTCTAACAGTAGTGAGAGCATCCATTTTTCTTTCTGCAATACCTCCCACAGTTGTGTCTAGTTGGCTGGAAGTCCTTTGGGTGCTATTCTCAATACATAAGGGAAAATGTGGAGTGTGAAAAACCCAGCAGCTTTAAAGATGTGCCTGGTACCTACTACCATACCCTGTTCAATGGCACTTCAATGTTTTGTCTTGCCCATTCACCCTCTGAATGATACACAATCCATGTCTCAAGGCTTAAAAACCCTTCTTTAACCTGTCTCCTCCCCTTCATCTACACTAATTGAAGTGGATTTAACAAGTGACATCAATAAGGGATCATATCTTTCACCTGGATTCACCTTCTCAGTATACATCAAGGAAACAGCAGGTGTTCCTAATGTTTTGTGCACTCAGTGTACATACACACATGCATGTGAGCAACCACACACATACACACGCACGCACGCACGCACACACACACACACACACACACACACACACACACACACACACACACACTGCTCCTTTCTTTCATTTACCATTTTTTCTATTGATTTGGTGCTATGTTCACAGTTATGTGGTGAATTTTCAAAACACTTAGTACAACTTTTTATTTGGCATGAAATTAGTTTGAAAACATCTTTCACTACACAACCATTGATCCAAAATAGAAGTTGACTGTGAAATACCATTAGAACACAACATCGTAGTTCTCAATTTATTTATTTTAACAATCCAATAGCAAAAAATGCAAGATACAATACATGTTTCTGAATTGCTCTTTGAATGTAGTATGCCTGCCGATACCCAGGAAAGATGATGTAACCAGTCAGAGGGCATGACTACTTTCCAACCCGAGCCATGTCCCTCACAAAAAGGCTGTACAGATTTTGAAGTTATTTTTTATGTTACATTACACTGTTTTCAAATTGACTGAACATCACATTACCATCATTTCTACCCCATGCGTGATCAAAGGTGTGATCATTCAATACATATTTCACAATCATTAATGCAATAAATGTATTGTTAAGATATCATTACAACATAGTTGGACTGTAATCAAATTACAAAAAAAATCTATAAAATAAACGTTTAGCAGGCACTAGTTTGCATCAAGCCTTTCTTGAGCATTTGGCCATAGCTTCTCATCGACATTGCAGTAAATGTCCTCGTTGTTGATACACATGGGGAATAACCTTTCGGCATGGTGAATCCATAGGTCTGGATTGATGTTATTGCACGCCTCATCCATGGCATGAAGGGGAGTGGCACACTCATAGGGATGGCAGTCATACACCTTCCAACGCTAATGTTATCATGTATTGTATTTTACAGTATTGTATTGTACTTATGTATTGCAGCGGTCCTGTATGTGGCTCAGTTCATAAGAGCAGCGCACTAGCAACACCAGAGTTGTGGGTTTGATTCCCACTGATTCACACTGGCATCACATACCAAAATGATTAGAGTCACATTGGATAAAAGGATCTGCTATGTAACTGGAATATATAAAAGTAGAAGAGGGCTGTATTGGCCATCAGAAAGACCCCACTAACTTCATTTTGTATATGTGTTTACTGTATGAGGATGCATTAGCCTACATACATTACGTCGCTGATCTTGTCAATATCAGATTGTTTTTAACTTACTGTGAAGTAAAATCATAATAGTCATCACCATAATAATGCATTCAATTAAATATCATATTTTATGTTTCTACTTTTCAGACATACATTTTCATGATGGAGTCCTCAAAATCTGTAGTAGACGAGCCAGTGTAAAATCTGTAGTAGACGAGCCAGTGTAAAATCTGTAGTAGACGAGCCAGTGTAAAATCTGTAGTAGACGAGCCAGTGTAAAATCTGTAGTAGACGAGCCAGTGTAAAATCTGTAGTAGACGAGCCAGTGTAAAATCTGTAGTAGACGAGCCAGTGTAAAATCTGTAGTAGACGAGCCAGTGTAAAATCTGTAGTAGACGAGCCAGTGTAAAATCTGTAGTAGACGAGTCAGTGTAAAATCTGTAGTAGACGAGCCAGTGTAAAATCTGTAGTAGACGAGCCAGTGTAAAATCTGTAGTAGGCGAGCCAGTGTAAAATCTGTAGTAGACGAGCCAGTGTAAAATCTGTAGTAGACGAGCCAGTGTAAAATCTGTAGTAGACGAGCCAGTGTAAAATCTGTAGTAGACGAGCCAGTGTAAAATCTGTAGTAGACGAGCCAGTGTAAAATCTGTAGTAGATGAGCCAGTGTAAAATCTGTAGTAGACGAGCCAGTGTAAAATCTGTAGTAGACGAGCCAGTGTAAAATCTGTAGTAGACGAGCCAGTGTAAAATCTGGAGGTTTACCAGACAGTTAAGTGATTATCGATTAAGAGCAGTTGGATTAAGTAATAGTAAAATGTATTTTAGAATATGAGAAAATAATCATATCAAAAGTAATGTGAGCATTGCATTGTGAAACAAAATTACTTTATATGAACATGTATTGCAATGTATTTCTAGATGAAACGTGAAACATGTATTTCTAGATGAAACACTAAGTATTGTGAAAAAGTGACTGTCTGATGATTGTGTGTTGTACTTAGTCAATTGAAAATGTGCTTAGACTTTTGAAACAACTGCCTTTTTTGATGATCAGTTTACTGGTTTGTACTAAGAGTTGTCAGAATGTACCACATACGTGTGAAAATTGCACCAAAGCGATTGAAAAATGTTTATTTAATACTGCAAACTGTAGTATTTTTTCATGTGGGTATGTGGGGAGATTAGTTTGTCTGTCTGCAGGGGGAGGTCTCTGGTCGAGGCCAGATAACCGGTTCACACACGAGTGCAACACTACAGGAGAATATGGTGAGAATTCATCATGCATGGCTCCAGACATGGTCACAGGTCTATGCAAACACACACACACGCACACACACACACACACGCGCACGCACACACGCACACGCACACACACACACACACACACACACACACACCGTGCCATCCTCCTGCTGCATCTGATACCTCAACTTGATCTAGACATCGTTGTTGCATTAGTAAACAAACGTAACTATTGCGTCACATACTGCTGATGGCATTTCTTTGTGTCAAGGTATATTTTGACTGACTATATCAAAATGCATTGCTTCTATTGTGGGTAATGTATACTCTATTTCCCTCAGTCAGCAACAACAGTAGGCTGAGTGCCTTTAATATCCTCTCCCTGAGACCAGGAACACCTGAAAGAGCTGGGGCAGCAGTTTCTAGGGACGTGTAGAGACAAACCACACTGTGATAGCTACCTCAATGTGCTACCCTCTCAAGGATTTTGACATCTTTAATCATGCTATACAACGCCTATAGAACAACACAGTATGTGCATATCTGGCAGTGATGGAGTCTTGAATAAGGCTGTGTTCTATCACTAGTAAAATGCCACTGTAACATGAATGAAGCTTCTGAATGGAAGATAGGCGAAATTAGCAAAATTATAGTGCTTGCTATAATATTGGAAGCAAGAACCAAATTGGGCTCTAACAAGCTAGCTCCTCTATTTGTCAGTCTGTCACAGGAGACTTTACCTGCTATACCTAAATGCTACTACTAGCTTTATTCTTGAATCATCTTAACTGAAAAGGACTATATATGGAGATGTATGTCTACTCAACTAAACTACATACAGTATGAGATATAACCTCCTGACCATATCATCAAATGTATCTTAATCATGAGCAGCATAGCTCACACGCTATTCACACACTGTACATATCCACCAGTTCCTCTGTTTTGACCTGATCCCAAACCTTAATCCTCAACTTAACCAAACCCAAATTAAAGCCTGAATTGTTAATCAATCGGAATTAATACCTGAAGTTAACCCTAGAGTTGTTTCTGTATCCCACCTTAATTCTTATCTTAACCCAGTCAAAATGAATACCTTAATTAACTTAAACATAGAAAAAACTCTACGCTTAATATGCATAAATACAGGATGTTGCCACTAGGGCCAACAGTGAGCGCTATTACCATCAAAGTTTTTTACAACTTTATTTAACGAGGCAAGTCAGTTAAGAACACATTCTTATTTTCAATGATGGCCTAGAAACGGTGGGTTAACTGCCTTGTTCAGGGGCAGAACGACAGATTTCTACCTTGTCAGGTCAGGGATTCAATCTTGCAACCTTACGGTTAACTAGTCCAATCCTCTAACCACCTGCCTTACGAGAAGCCTGCCTGTTACGCGAATGCAGTAAGAAGCCAAGGTAAGTTGCTAGCTAGCATTAAACTTATCTTATGAAAAACAATCAATCAATCAATCATAATCACTAGTTAACTACACATGGTTGATGATATTACTAGTTTATCTAGCGTGTCTTGCGTTGCATATAATCGTTGCGGTGCACATTCGCAAAAAAGCACTGTCGTTCCTCCAACATGTACCTAACCATAAACATCAATGCCTTTCTTAAAATCAATACACATAAGTAGATATTTTTAAACCTGCATATTTAGCTAAAAGAAAGGTTAGCAGGCAATATTAACCAGGTGAAATTGTGTCACTTCTCTTAAGTTCATTGCACGCAGAGTCAGGATATATGCAACAGTTTGGGCCGCCTGGCTCATTGCGAACTAATTTGCCAGAATGTTACGTAATTATGACATAACATTCAAGGTTGTGCAATGTAACAGGAATATTTAAACTTAGGGATGCCATCCGTTAGATAAAATATGGAACGGTTCCGTATTTCACTGAAAGAATACATGTTTTATTTTAGAAATTATAGTTTCCGGATTTGACCATATTAATGACCTAAGGCTCGTATTTCTGTGCGTTATAAATAAGCCTATGATTTGATAGAACAGTCCGACTGAACGATGGTAGGCAGCAGCAGGATCGTAAGCGTTCATTCAAACAGCACTTTCATGCATTTCGCCAGCAGCTCTTCACAATGCTTCAAGCATTGCGCTGTTTATGACTTCAAGCCTATCAACTCCTGAGATTAGGTTGGTGTAACCGATGTGAAATGGCTAGCTAGTTAGCGGGGTGCGCGCTAATAGCGTTTCAAACGTCACTCGCTCTGAGACTTGGCGTGGTTGTTCCCGTTGCTCCGCAAGGGCAGAGGCTTTTGTGGAGCGATGGGTAACGCTGCTTCGAGTGTGGCTGTTGTCGATGTGTTCCTGGTTCGAGCCCAGGTAGGAGCGAGCATTATTTAAACCAAATTGAACATGTTTCATTATTTATTTGAGGCTAAATTGATTTTATTGGTGTATTATATTAAGTTAAAATAAGTGTTCATTCAGTATTGTTGTAATTGTCATTATTACAAATCAATAAATAAAAAATTGGCCGATTAATCGGTATCGGCTTTATTTGGTCCTCCAATAATCGGTATCGGCGTTGAAAAAAATCATAATCGGTCGACCTCTAGCGTTGTGGACGGAGGTGGTGGATGAACGTAATTCGCAAGCAGCGGCTCAGAGGGTCGCGTGTTCAATCTCAGGGATAGGTACTACTTTTTACAACTTCGAAATTTGACGTTTGCAGAAATGTAAAACAAATGTCTAGTTCTGCACTGAGACTGTGAGAGCTTGTTGCATTTGACAGATGTGCACATCAGCTATAACCACACACGTACATGCAAACTTCTGCTCCACATCCTATTCTCTAGTTTCCCTTAGGCACATGGTGTGTAGAGCTAGATACATAATGTATAATAAGGTAATATAACAGTAACTTCACAGGAGATATGTTGCTCATTAGATAGTGGGACCCCAGGGGGGCAAAATGGGATGGAATCCACACTGGTGAATCTCTATCCCCAGGACACACACATGCATACTTGCAAGTGCGCACACACACACACGGACACTCACACACACACATAAACAAAGACGCATGCACGCACGCACACACGCACACACGGACACACACACACAAACACACACACACACACACTTCTGCGACAGTCACCAAGGAGAGGAGCAACTACAGAGACATGCAGGAAACAAATAGCATAGCCAATCAGCTCTCAACACACACATCCCTCTGTAGTGCACAACATAGTTTTTTCCCTCTCTATTCTCTCCATTAATGGGGAACAAAGCAGGGAAAACCTGGCATTTAATGAGTACAGAGTGGAAACAAATAGGTTGTTAAGCCCATCAGGAAAGAACAGGGATATACTGTTGTGTACTCTGCAAGAACAGGAATTAGCTCACAAATCCACTCCTTGGCTCTGTTCTCTCTCTCTCTCTCTCTCTGTGCTCCACTCCCAAATAGACAAACATTCTCCTGACTGGTTCAGACTGTTTGTAAAGAATGAATTTAATAACATAAGAAAACAAATTAATAATATGTTTTATGATGGTGTTTCCAGGCTGCTTAAATTGCTTGGCATAAATATTGAACCCAAACTATCGTGTAAAAGCAAGGTTCAACAAGTAAATGTATATGATAGAGGGCGACTTTAAGAAACATGTAGCTTACAGTGTATGTTGGCAACAGCCTAGAGTAAAACATCTGAAGTTGCTCTCTACATACAGTATAGTATTTGAAAGGCTGCCAGAATGTGAAAAATTTGCCCATAACAAAACCTATTCTATTTCCTCTACATGAAAATATGTATTTTTCTTCTACCTCGTTTATAATGTTATTATTGTTTTATTTTCTATGCCAGCCACTTTGCCACGCATTCACAAGTAATATCTCAAAAGGTTATTTCAGCAGCTGCCCTGCCCAAGTACAAAAAAACATTCATTTCATTATTTTCTTACTTTACCTCTTTACCTGTGCGAGGTACGAGAGTAATACAGATGCCTGTAGTCGCCCCGAGAATTGGTTGGGTGAAAATCTAATTAAAAAGCTGTCCAGATTCTAATGTGAGTCCGTAGCTAAAGGACAGATCAATCAGAATGTTTTTGTTGTTGTTTAAATAACTGCAGAAGTTCACTGTATTTACTAACAGTAGAGGTAGTCAGAAAACTGTTTTACTAACAGTAGAGGTAGTCAGAAAACTGTTTTACTAACAGTAGAGGTAGTCAGAAAACTGTTTTACTAACAGTAGAGGTAGTCAGAAAACTGTTTTACTAACAGTAGAGGTAGTCAGTAAACTGTTTTACTAACAGTAGAGGTAGTCAGAAAACTGTTTTACTAACAGTAGAGGTAGTCAGAAAACTGTTTTACTAACAGTAGAGGTAGTCAGAAAACTGTTTTACTAACAGTTGAGGTAGTCAGAAAACTGTTTTACTAACAGTAGAGGTAGTCAGTAAACTTTTTTACTAACAGCAGAGGTCGGTCAGAAAACTGTTTTACTAACTGTTTTAGTGCTCGTCTTGGGCATTAAATGCACTTACATATTTGTTTTGTTCTATGACTTAAAATGTAAAAACGACATCACAAACAATCACAAAAAAAAGAAAACGGTTCTAGATTCAACTAAAGGAGAAAAGCTGATATGCAACTCTCTGTAGAGTCATTTGAGTAGTGGTTGGATGTCTAAATAACATCCAGAAATTACATCCACAATTTCCGTCCACAATTTTTATCAACAATTTACCCAAGATTCATGGCCCGCTATCTGCCAATATCATTAAAAAGGCAACCTAAATATCACCCTGTCCCTCCACTGTACTCGACCTCCATGGCACATTAATAAATTACAACTCTATTTCCAGCCCTTACATTTTTCATGGTTTGCCTATCGATCACCCTGAACAGATACTGTATCTGAAAGAAAATGCAAAGTGACAAGGGGTGGAGAACACACACACACACACACACACACACACACACACACACACACACACACACACACACACACACACACACACACACACACACACACACACACACACACACACACACACACACACACACACACAACAAACGAAACAGGGGTAAGAGCAGAGCTATGGCATGCCCAGAAGCTCATAGCTGTAAATGATCTGACACGACAGTTAATGGCAGCTAGCGCTACTCAGGGTCAGCCTTTATTAAGGCTTTGTCCTCATAGAAATCCTCTCCATATGGAGATCGTTGTCAATGTCCTTAAATAGGCCGTAACTCAGACGCCGTCAGAGAGACAGGGAGACACAGACGCGTGCACACGCACTCACAGGCGTCATAGACAGAGGTGTCAGTCGGAATTCAGAAGAGTGGGATGCTAGAAAAAGAAAAAGGGAACAAGAAGAAAAAAAAAGGTATGCAGAAAGGAGGGGAGGAGGAAAGCAGAGCATTGTCCCGCAACGCTCTGAAATAACCAGGGAGCCAGAGCTGACAGGAGAGTGGGAGTGTGGCTGCATGGGCATGTTGGCATTTGCATGGGTGGAAAAGGGAAGGAAGGAAGGAGAAAAAGAAAGAGAGAAATTACAGGAGGTGCATGGCATCATGGAGGGAGGAGAAAGGGAAAGAGAAGGGAAGAGGAAGGGAAGAAGAAAAAGGAACGCAAAAAAAGAGAGAAATGTCAAAGCTTCCCAGTGGCTTCCAGGCAGCAACACTTCGTCTGCCATGTGGGTCACAGCTTCTACCGCGCTCCATATCATACTGAGAGCACGCAAGCATGCACACACACACACACCATGCACGAGAAGGGCACGCATATGCACAAGCCCACACACACACACACCCAAACACACACACACACAGAGTGTCACACTGAGAGTCATACTAAGACCTAATGCTCACAGACATTTGAAAAATGTGTTTAATGTGTCTTAAAAAATAGACCAAAATAGAGCAGAATCAATGTCGGTTACTGTCACTGTGAATATTATAAAGGCCACGTGATGAGTTAATGAAGTGTGAAAAATACCACAAAAGGACAGTGCCGGACACATTCAGAGTTCAGAGGACATTGTGCTGGATGGATAGTTTCATCAGTTAGAAGGCCACAACTATAGACTTTGGTCAAAACTAGTGCACTGTAAAGGGAATTCAATAGGGTGCCATCACTCTTTTGTTCTTTATTTCCTATATGAATGGAAGGACCAGGTTTACCCGCTTTTACGAGGTGTATCTGTTTTATGGTCCTATCTGGGGTCTCTAGGGAGTTGGGATTTATGGAGTTAGAGTGACCTCCCAATACTCTATGGTGGTTTTAATGGGTCGAAAGTCATGAATTACTACCCAATAAGCACACACACGCAAACACACACAGGGATGCACACGCACAAAGGCAGCAACTTGCACATATGCACACAAAGATTATATAGAAACACACAGACACACACACACGCACACACACACATACGCACACGCACGCACACACACACACAAAGGGATGCACAAGTGCACGCACAATCGCACAAATGCAAGCACACACACACAACAAATCGCCATCGATGGGTTGTTATCCATCTCAGGCCAAAGGCCACAAATGAACTTGTCATACTTCCACCCAATGTCTAACATGAGTTAGAGTCTAATTCACCAAGCCGAGGAATGTTCTTTGATAGCCTTGTAAAAATTGGATTTGAATTTACAAAATGCATAATATATGTGTAGGAGTTACTAGAATGTAGGACTTTTTCGGAATGAGTTCATTCTAATTAGAAAGAGCAAGATAGAGAGAAATCTAAAAAGAGCAATAAATAGTTTGAGAGAGATAGACCCGCGGGGAAAATATATAGAGAGGAAAAAGCACAAGCCAAATTCAAAGTTTGTGTCCAAACAAGATCTGTAACCCCTTGATAAAACCAACAGCATCAAATCCCTGTCTGGTGATAGTCCTAATCCTGATAATGGAAGCAGCTGTCTCTCTGACGGCAGCACCACCGCTTTCACACAACCATTTCATACACAGCGATCTTATCTTATATCCTCATAGAGCCATAGCTCTAGTGCAAAGGCTTTTACCTGTGTGTGTGTGTGTGTGTGTGTGTGTGTGTGTGTGTGTGTGTGTGTGTGTGTGTGTGTGTGTGTGTGTGTGTGTGTGTGTGTGTGTGTGTGTGTGTGTGTGTGTGTGTGTGTGTGTGTTTGCTCTACAAAGGCTTTTTACCGATCATCCTTTCCAGTGGCATTCATCATCTTGCTCAAAAAGAGCAAAAGGGGTCTGGTTGCACCCCTGTCTGTCTTACTGTCTGTCTGTCTGACTACCTGTGAGTCTGTCTGTCTGACTACCTGTGAGTATGTCTGTCTGTCTGTCTGTCTGTCTTACTGTTTGTCTGTCTGTCTGTCTGTCTGTCTGTCTGTCTGTCTGTCTGTCTTACTGTTTGTCTGTCTGCCTACCTGTGAGTCTGTCTGTCTGTCTGTCTGTCTGTCTGTCTGTCTGACTGTCTGACTATCTGTGAGTCTGTCTGTCTGTCTGTCTGTCTGTCTGTCTGTCTGTCTGTCTGTCTGTGAGTCTGTCTGTCTGTCTGTCTTACTGTCTGTCTGTCTGTCTGTCTGACTACCTGTGAGTCTGTCTGTCTGTCTGTCTGTCTGTCTGTCTGTCTGTCTGTCTGTCTGTCTGTCTGTCTGTCTGTCTCTGTCTGACTACCTGTGAATCTGTGATAGCCTTCAGATCTCATTCCTCGGATGACATTTGAACAGCATAACACAGTAAATGGGGAACCACAGATCAACTCCCACTTTTGTTTGTGTTCCTTTCAGAGCAGTTGCCATTTTTCTCAATTATGAAACATGAGATTGGTCACTTGTTCTATGTAAAGTAGCAGATATAAGATAGCTATTAGTAGGCAGAGAGAGAGAGAGAGAGAGAGAGAGAGAGAGAGAGAGAGAGATGTAGAGAGAGAAAGAGAGAGCGAGGGAAAGAGGGAGAGACAGCGAGATGGAGAGAGAGACTTCTTCACTTAACATTTGATTTGTTTGCAGGTTGGCTGAATGAGCTAGAGGATCCAGATGTCTTACTCAGTGATTTACTCTGCCCACAAGAGGCCACAAATCAAGCCTTGTATTTATTCCCTCAACAAAAAGTACAAAAATATATATAGAATAATAATAATAATAATTGCAACATTTATTTGAAGCAAACTCTAAAAATAGCACTGCTGGGTGATTTGAAAAGTCATAGTCAATCGATCAATGACATAATAATACTTCTACCAAAAAATATTTATATTTAATTTACAATCTGTAGAAACTAGGATAATAGAAAGGTTCAGAACTTTTGTGAAACATCACAGCACAGTTGAAAAATACATGGCAGCTAGAAATCCAAACTGGATGGTGTTCAGAGACAGATGGGAGGCGTTGAGGGGAGCTGAAGGCTGGGACTGGATGGTGTTCAGAGATAGATGGGAGGCGTTGAGGGGTGCTGAAGGCTGGGACTGGATGGTGTTCAGAGACAGATGGGAGGGGTTGAGGGGAGCTGAAGGCTGGGACTGGATGGTGTTCAGAGATAGATGGGAGGCGTTGAGGGGAGCTGAAGGCTGGGACTGGATGGTGTTCAGAGACAGATGGGAGAGGTTGAGGGGAGCTGAAGGCTGGGACTGGATGGTGTTCAGAGATAGATGGGAGGGGTTGAGGGGAGCTGAAGGCTGGGACTGGATGGTGTTCAGAGATAGATGGGAGGGTTGAGGGGTGCTGAAGGCTGGGACTGGATGGTGTTCAGAGATAGATGGGAGGCGTTGCGGGGAGCTGAAGGCTGGGACTGGATGGTGTTCAGAGATAGATGGGAGGGGTTGAGGGGTGCTGAAGGCTGAGACTGGATGGTGTTCAGAGATAGATGGGAGGGGTTGAGGGGTGCTGAAGGCTGGGACTGGATGGTGTTTAGAGATAGATGGGAGGGGTTGAGGGGAGCTGAAGGCTGGGACTGGATGGTGTTTAGAGATAGATGGGAGGCGTTGAGGGGTGCTGAAGGCTGGGACTGGATGGTGTTCAGAGATAGATGGGAGGCGTTGAGGGGAGCTGAAGGCTGGGACTGGATGGTGTTCAGAGATAGATGGGAGGCATTGAGGGGTGCTGAAGGCTGGGACTGGATGGTGTTCAGAGATAGATGGGAGGCGTTGAGGGGAGCTGAAAGCTGGGACTAAAAACAAACAAAAGATAAATACATGTAAAATGTACTGTGTCCGTAAAATGTATATAGTATGTAAAAGCTGGAAGTAGAAGCCTAAGTGTTGTTGTCCATTAGTTGACTCTAATTAGGGGAGTGTGGTTGGGGAAGGGGAAATAATTAGAATATATTTAAAAAAAATTATATATATATATATTTATAAACATATAGATATTGAGGATTGGAAATGATGCAGACAATTACATTGATAGACGCCACAATTTGTTTGCAATATTAAAGCTGATCAGAAATATATATACAGTGGGGGAAAAAAGTATTTAGTCAGCCACCAATTGTGCAAGTTCTCCCACTTAAAAAGATGAGAGAGGCCTGTAATTTTCATCATAGGTACACTTCATCATAGTATTTGGTCACCTACAAACAAGCAAGATTTCTGGCTCTCACAGACTTGTAACTTCTTCTTTAAGAGACTCCTCTGTCCTCCACTCGTTACCTGTATTAATGACACCTGTTTGAACTTGTTATCAGTATAAAAGACACCTGTCCACGACCTCAAACAGTCACACTCCAAACTCCATTATGGCCAAGACCAAAGAGCTGTCAAACGACACCAGAAACAAAATTGTAGACCTGCACCAGGCTGGGAATCTGCAATAGGTAAGCAGCTTGGTTTGAAGACATCAACTGTGGGAGCAATTATTAGGAAATGGAAGACATACAAGACCACTGATAATCTCCCTCGATCTGGGGCTCCACGCAAGATCTCACCCCGTGGGGTCAAAATGATCACAAGAACGTAGTGATTGACCTGCAGAGAGCTGGGACCAAAGTAACAAAGCCTACCATCAGTAACACACTACGTCGCCAGGAACTCAAATCCTGCTGTGCCAGACATGTCCCCCTGCTTAAGCCAGTACATGTCCAGGCCCGTCTGAAGTTTGCTAGAGAGCATTTGGATGATCCAGAAGAAGATTGGGAGAATGTCATATGGTCAGATGAAACCAAAATATAACTTTTTGATAAAAACTCAACTCGTCGTGTTTGGAGGACAAAGAATGCTGAGTTGCATCCAAAGAACACCATACCTACTGTGAAGCATGGGGGTGGAAACATCATGCTTTGGGGCTGTTTTTCTGCAAAGGGACCAGGACGACTGATTCGTGTAAAGGAAAGAATGAATGGGGCCATGTATCGTGAGGTTTTGAGTGAAAACCTCCTTCCATCAGCAAGGGCATTGAAGATGAAACGTGGCTGGGTCTTTCAGCATGACAATGATCCCAAACACACCGCCCGGGCAACGAAGGAGTGGCTTCGTAAGAAGCATTTCAAGGTCCTGGAGTGGCCTAGACAGTCTCCAGATCTCAACCCCATAGAAAATCTTTGGAGGGAGTCGAAAGTCCGTGTTGCCCAGCAACAGCCCCAAAACATCACTGCTCTAGAGGAGATCTGCATGGAGGAATGGGCCAAAATACCAGCAACAGTGTGTGAAAACCTTGTGAAGACTTACAGAAAACGTTTGACCGCTGTCATTGCCAACAAAGGGTATATAACAAAGTATTGAGATAAACTTTTGTTATTGACCAAATACTTATATTCCATCATAATTTGCAAATAAATTCATAAAAAATCCTACAATGTGATTTTCTGGAATTTATTTCTCATTTTGTCTGTCATAGTTGAAGTGTACCTATGATGAAAATTACAGGCCTCTCTCATCTTTTTAAGTGGGAGAACTTGCACAATTGGTGGCTGACTAAATACTTTTTTGCCCCACTGTATATATATATATTTTTTTTTTACACGTCCAGGACTCACAGACTCAAACACTTACATTAGACTGGTTACATTAGTCTGCTAGACAATGACCAAAGACAGCACAGATAGATCTGGGACCAGGCTAGATTTACATGCATGCTGACCTGACCAATGTATGCATCAAAATGTGGACATCTGGGCCACTCAATAACTCACAATAGAATAAAAAAAGTAATTTGTTAAGACAATCTGTCGAAGCAATATTGCTGAGCAATGATGCTGGCAACTGTGCAATAGTCGTTATTGTCTAAACTGAAAGCAATGAGATGATGATTAGCCTTGTTAATTAACAAGTCAATTACAACAAGAAAATGCTTTCTGAACATAAAGTAGTCCTATCCTTTCCAACATATCACTCTCTCTCTTTTACCCAAACTTGTCCTTTTACCCTGTACAATATGCCAATCCTATCACTCTCTGCTGCTATCTACCCTTATTTGTCTTGGTCAACTTGTCCCTCTGGCTGGAGTGTACGGAGGCAGACTGGAGTGTGGCTTAGAGCGGATGGCCAGCGCCATGCTGACCCTGCCCGGGCCTTGTCCAGAGGGAGCTGGGCCTGAGTTTGGACTTGAGTCTGGGCCTGATTCTGGGCCTGAGTCTGGGGCTGAGTCTGGGCCTAAGTCTAGGCCTGAGTCTAGGCTTCGTCTGGGCCTGAGTCTAGGCCTGAGTCTGGGCCTGAGTCTGGGCCTGAGTCTGGGCCTGAGTCTGGGCCATCCGGAGGACCTGGACCTGGACCTGGATACCACCCAGGTCTCTCTCTCTCTCTCAAATTCTAATTCTAATTCAAGCTGCTTTATTGGCATGAAAAACATTGCGTCAATTCATTGTAACAAAATCATGAAGAATAATAACAAAGAACGGTAGATTAAAAAAATAAATAATAATCTCTCTCCTCTCTCTCTCTCTCTCTCTCTCACCTCATCCCTCTCTCTTGCTCCTCATCTCTCCCCTCATCTCTCTCCTCATCCCTCTCTCTCATCATCCATTCCTCTCTCACCTCATCCCTCTCTCTCTCTCCTCATCCCTCTCTCGCTCTCCTCATCCCTCTCTCGCTCTCCTCATCCCTCTCAATCGTCACCCCCCTCTCTCTCCTCATCCCTCTCTCTCCCTCCTCCTCCTTTCTGTCATTGTCAGGAAACAGGAAGTCTCCATGCTGCAGTGTGATTTATTTAACCAGGCCTATGAGCTGTTATTCCCCCTCCATCAGTAAATGCAATCTCACCACGCTATTGCTATGGCCATTTGTCATTATTTAGACCCCTATTTGCCTCCAGTGGCAACGGCACCATGGGTCATTCACACGCACTCCCTCACGCACACACAGAGGCACACGTGCACACACACAAATGCACACGTACATACACACACGCACACACACCCAGACACACACATACACGCTCGCCTCCCCTGCCAACAACAGTGGCCTTTAGGTCCTTCAGTAGGCTATTAGTAATGTTTTCCACTTAAGTTGAATTAATAGCACATTGCAGAAAATATATCACAAACATAACAATTTATCTTGTTGTTGATTCTCAAGTCATAAATGGAGTGAGTCCTTGTACTTAATGATTCAGAATGTGTAAAAGATATTGGAATTAATGTTATTAAAACAGTTTGTGGCATATTTAGGAAATCATCATAGAATATTGTCTTTTTTCTAGCTTATTCCCAATATAATTTATCAAACACTCTAATCCAGAGGAATTTATAGTTGGACATGCATACTTTTAATATTTATATATTTTTTTTCACACTGGTCCCCTGTGGGAATTGAACTCACAACCCCAGCCAAGCAAATGCTCTACCAACTGAGCCACACGTCTCTAGCTTCCTCTTCATCACATCATAACTTCTGGGATGATGAAATTGTATTTCATGGGCACTAAAATATTACTGTTAACTACACCTTTTAATTCTTAAAATATATTTGAACTCATTTACATAGTTTCAACAGTCTGTGTGAAATGTTCTGAGAAAATGGGTTATGGTTTAGTCTTGGTATGCACAAATGTCACAGTTCAAATAAAGAAATCAGTCAATTTAAATAAATAAATTAAGCACTAATCTATGTATTTCACATGACTGGGAATACAGATACGCATCTGCTGGTCACATAAAAAGGTAGGGGCGTGGATCAGAAAACCAGTCAGTATCTGGTGTGACCACCATTTGCCAAATGCAGAGCGACACATCTCCTTCGCATAGAGTTGATCAGGCTGTTGATTGTGGCCTGTGGAATGTTAACCCACACCTTTTCAATGGCTGTGTGAAGTTGCTGGATATTGGCGGAAACTGGAACACGATGTCGTACACGTGGTTCCAGGCGGCTTATGGTAGAGAAATTAACATTTCATTCTCTGGCAACAACTCTGGTGGACATTCATACAGTCAGCATGCCAATTGTACGCTCCCTCAACTTGAAACATCTGTGGCATTTTGCTGTGTGACACATTTTAGAGTGGCCTTTTATTGTCCCCAGCACAATGTGCACCTGTGTTATATTCATACTGTTTAAATCATCTTCTTGATATGCCACACCTGTCACACGGATGGATTATCTTGGCAAAGGAGAAATGCTCACTAACAGGGATGTAAACACATTTGACAAACAGTCTGTGGGGGCGTGGTTTGGCACTCTCTCTCAGATCCACCCTGGCAGAGGCATGAGGCGGATTGATACCTTCCAACCTGAAAGGCAGGTGGAGTCATACCTTCCAACCTGGCAGGGAGGAGGCATGAGGCGGAGGGATACCTTCCAACCTGGCAGTGACTTGAGGTGGAGTGATACACCCCAGCCTGGCAGCAGGGAAGAGGCAGGCAGAGGGATACCTTCCAACCTGGCAGAGACATGAGGCAGAGTGATATATCCCAACCTAGCAAGGAGGAGGCTGAGTGATCTGACTGAAGGTACTACTTCTCAGGGCTAATTACAGCACAGGGTTGCCAGGCAACAGTAGCAATCTAGGCCCTAGGGGTCCAGAGGTGGCCAGAGTGAGAGAGTCCACTCTGAGCCAGCTAGCACCAGATGTTGGCTAAACCGCTCTGATGGCTCTCAGCCTTTCACCCCCAAACTGGAACCCCTTTTGGATGTGTTTCATTGTCACATACACTAGATTGGTGCAGTCTAATGTGTTGCTTTACAGGGTCAGCCATACTTGTACAGCACCCTGGAGCAAATTTGAGTTAAGTACCTTGTTCAAGGGCACATGACAGATGTTTCACCTTGTCGGCTCATGTATTCGGACCAGCGACCTTTCAGCTACTGACCCAATGCTCTAACCGCTAGGCTACACTCACATAGACACACACAGAGACGAAGGACACACAAACCCCATCCAAACAGACAGACGGCCAACTGAGAGGCCTGTGTGACTTTAAGTCATACGCAGACGCTATGATAATTTACTCCACTGCCACATCGCCCAGCCAGTGACCTTGAGCCTAAGAACACCGATCATTGAGCTACAGTCATCTACAGACTAAAATACCCCACTCTGTTTTATTTAAAACATCAGACCAACATTACATCATCATGCTAAATATCTCTATGGCCACGATCTATTTAGAATCAGACCAGTTATGTCATCTTACTAAATGTGCCTGTCTATGGGCAATTAACTACTTGCATTCCAAACTATGTTTGAAAATGGGTCTTTCCTTGGTCAAATAAAGACAAATAATACTGTTAGCCCAAAACAAATTGAAGCAAAAATAGACAAGGACAGGACAAGGTGATAGAGCTTACCTCCCTTTATTTAACAGACCACTGGAAAAGGAGCAACAATAACGCAAAACAGTTTATGCAAATGTTTTATCTCGCACCTTTCATTGAAGGCATGCCTCGGCAGGTGATACAGATCTGTTGTGTACCTCTATATCTCTATATACCGAAACCCCTGGTGTTAAAGGGCCTCGAATGCCAGTCCGTGTAAGAAGTAAATACACTGATTTACTGTATGCACCATTAAAAACTAGCAGAGGACATTTAACCCATAGATTTAGAACTGAATAGATTTCTTTGTTCTTAGTCTATGATATAATGCTTATGCAACTGTCAGAGATGGCGCCTCTCTTGAAAACATTCAACATTCTAGACACCCACATGATATAATTGCCTGACACAGTGCGTTCTGAAGTGTATTTCCTTATTAAACTGAACACTCCACTCTCCCAATGCCATCGCAAAGACACCCACCATCTGAGAGACAAGGGAGGTAGAGGAGTGAATGCATTCTCAGTTTAATTCCACCTCACCTCGTCTCCATCGCTGTCTCTCTCTCCCTCTCTCTCTCGCCATATCTCACTCCATCCCTCGTTTCAGATCTCTCTCTGAGTCCTTGCTATGGTAATTACTCGACTGTTGTTTCTTCTCATGGCAGCATGGACCCACACGTTTTCCTCACTCTCTTACTCCATCCATCCCTCCCTCTCTTCACTCTTTATCCCCCCTCCAATCCCTTTACCCATTAAACTCCTCAACACACACACGTCACCCAACACACGCACACACACACACACACACACACACACACACACACACACACACACACACACACACACACACACACACACACACACACACACACACACACACACACCTCATCCCAGGGTGAATTATGTCCCTGGTAGAGCTGAAGAGTTATAGATTACAAGACTACCGTCCCCAGGCTTTCTCTTTATAATTACACAAACACACGCATACACATACACACACACACACACACACGAGGCGCCCTCTTCATAATTACCAGCCCTGTGAGTGCCGTGGGGACACCATGGGGCTAATTACCCAGAAAGAATCATATGTTTGTCAAGCCCCTGTAAGCTAGTGTATGTAAACCACCACCTTTTGTCACTGAGAGAGACTGTGTGTGTGTGTGTGTGTGTGTGTGTGTGTGTGTGTGTGTGTGTGTGTGTGTGTGTGTGTGTGTGTGTGTGTGTGTGTGTGTGTGTGTGTGTGTGTGTGTGTGTGCGTCTGTGTGTGCGTGCGTGCGTGTGTAAACCACCATCTCCTGTCACTGTCAAGCAGCAACACAATGCCCTCCCTCCTTAATTACCTACACACAGTTCACTCAACAGTTTGTTCTGGACAGTTTAATAAGGTGAGAGTGAAGAGGAAAAGTGTGGTTGGTTTGATTAATGAGGAGAAGAGGTCCCTTTACAACATATCAAATAAATTACATGTCATTCTCTTGATATTGGTAATAGATTAGCGACAATTTTAGAGTGATATCGCGGAAATTGGAGTGTGTGGGTGGGAAATGGGTGTGTGTATGTTGTGTGTTGTCAAGGTGGGTTTAATGGCTGTACAGAGTATTTTCAGATGTCCAGGCTAAATGGTTTCGCTCACTTAAACACAAAACCAATACAAAATACAGTGCTTGCACACACACACACACACACACACACACACACACACACACACACACACACACACACACACACACACACACACACACACACACACACACACACACACACACACACACACACACACACGCGCCGTCTCCACTACACATTAGATGGCAACACAATTATAAAACTGCTCTCCCTTAATAACTTCTATCTTTTTTCTACACTTAAAACAGCAGTTCAAGCCTTAAGAGTCTAAGCCATATTGCTATTAGCCCATAGAAACACATTGAATAACAGATTAATTCATGGAAAAACACAGAGCACCATCGTGTTTCTGAGTTTCTCATCTTTCCATAGAGTGGACAATTTTTTTCTAGGCCAAACTGTTCGGAAACACTACAGACGTTTTCGTGAGAAGACCGATTTTCAGGATATCTCCTGGTATGACAAACACCGCTGTAGCTCGCCCACCTTCCACTGCAGATGCGGAAAGCCGACATTGGCTGATGCAATGAATTGAGACTTAGCCCATGCAAAAAAACAGATACTGTATCTCTAGCACAATGTGAATGACTTGAGGTGCTGGGGTCATGGCTCTCTTCCCACACCAACACCTGAATAATGTAGCATTGTTGGAAAAGAGCTCATACAGTAAGTAAGCATTTCAAGGTAATGTCTACACCTGTTGCATTCGGCGCATGTGACAAATCAGTGTTTATTTGATTTGCCCACTCCCTCTTGTCCCCCCACCCTTCATTTTTCCACATCTCTCTACTTCCTTCCCTCTTTCTTTCAGGCCCTCCCTCTCTCTGTCTCCTTCCTGTCTCGCTCCTTCCCTCCCTCTTCCCTATTTCTCTCCCAGGGAGTATATTAGCAGTCTCACCTGCATCATTCCCCAAAACGACATAAGAAGAAACACACTGGTTCACGTGTTATAGGACAGCCTCTTTGTCAGCTGGGACCAACTGGAGGCATAGGACAGCCTCTTGGTCAGCTGGGACCAACTGGAGGCATAGGACAGCCTCTTGGTCAGCTGGGACCAACTGGAGGCATAGGACAGCCTCTTGGTCAGCTGGGACCAACTGGAGGCATAGGACAGCCTCTTGGTCAGCTGGGACCAACTGGAGGCATAGAACAGCCTCTTGGTCAGCTGGGACCAACTGGAGGCATAGGACAGCCTCTTGGTCAGCTGGGACCAACTGGAGGCATAGGACAGCCTTGTGGTCAGCTGGGACCAACTGGAGTTATAGGACAGCCTCTTGGTCAGCTGGGACCAACTGGAGTTATAGGACAGCCTCTTGGTCAGCTGGGACCAACTGGAGGCATAGGACAGCCTCTTGGTCAGCTGGGACCAACTGGAGGCATAGGACAGCCTCTTGGTCAGCTGGGACCAACTGGAGGCATAGGACAGTCTTATGGTCAGCTGGGACCAACTGGCCGTAATTACTTCTGAGAAAAGACTACACTTGGTCCCTGCTGACCAGAGAGTAGCCTATAACTCTAGTTGGTCCCAGCTGACCAAGAGGCTGTCCTATAACTCTAGTTGGTCCCAGCTGACCACAAGGCTGTCCTATAACTCTAGTTGGTCCCAGCTGACCAAGAGGCTGTCCTATAACTCTAGTTGGTCCCAGCTGACCACAAGGCTGTCCTATAACTATAGTTGGTCCCAGCTGACCAAGAGGCTGTCCTATAACTGTAGTTGGTCCCAGCTGACCACAAGGCTGTCCTATAACTCTAGTTGGTCCCAGCTGACCACAAGGCTGGCTTATGCCTCCCGATGTGCAATACTACCCCAACAGATCCACTGACAACACAATCTCAATTGCAATCCACTCTCACACCTGGACAAGAGGAATACCTCTGTGGGGATGCTGTTCATCAACACCAGTGCTCTCCGAGCTCGTCACCAAGCTCGGGACCCTGTAACTGAAGCTTTGAGTGTGTAAAGAACTGCAACGGTGCTGGGTTTTTCACACTCAACAGTTTCCCGGGGGCAACAAGAATGGTCCACCAACCAAAGGACATCCAGGTAACTTGACACAACTGTAGGAAGCATTGGAGTCAATATGGGTCAGCATCCCTGTGGAACGCTTTCGGCACCTTGTAGAGTCCATGCCCTGACGATTGAGGCTGTTCTGAGGGCAAAAGGAGGTGTAACGCAATATCAGGAAGTTTTTGTACACTCATTGTATATTCTCCTATCACTCCTGCACTAACACTCTAACACTCAAATAAACTAACACTCTGTCTCGGGCGTCGAAAGAAGTGGACCAAAGCGCAGCGTGGTGAGCGTACATATTCCTTTTTATTAGAATGTCGCCAACAAAAACAATACAAAACGACCGTGAAGCTTAACACGGCTATGATGCCTCTAACAAAGTTAACTACACACACTGAAAAGGGGGAAAAGGGCTACCTAAGTATGATTCCCAATCAGAGACAACGATAGACAGCTGTCCCTGATTGAGAACCATACCCGGCCAAAACATAGAAATAAAGAAACATAGAATGCCCACCCCACATCACATCCTGACCTAACCAAATAGAGAAATAAAACGTCTCTCTAAGATCAGGGCGTGACAGTACCACCCTCCCAAAGGTGCGGATTCCGGCCGCAAAACCTGCATCTATCCGTGGTGGCGGCTCAGGTGCGGGACGTAGACCCCGCTCCACCTCTGGCTCACCCCGCTTTGGTGGCGCCTCCGCCGACCCCGTACTGGGGACCCTCGCTGGGGCCCCGGACACCAGAGACAGTGCGCAGTGCCGGCGCAGGATATCCTGGGCCGTAGAGACGTACTGGCGGCCAGATGCGCTGAGCCGGCACCCGCCGACCTGGCTGGATGCCCATTCTAGCCTGGCTGATTCGGGGAGCTGGAAGGTAGCGCACCGGGCTGTGAACACGCACTGGAGACACCGTGCGCTCCACCGCATAACACAGTGCCTGACCAGTACAACGCTCGCCACGGTAAGCACGGGGAGTTGGGAGTTGGCTCAGTTCTCCAACCTGACTCAGCCAAACTCCCCATGTGCCCCCCATACATTTTAGGGGGGAGCTGCCTCTCGTGCCTGTTCCGTTGCCGTGACTCCTGGTAGCGAAGTCGTTCCTCCCTCGCTTCAGAATGTTTCCATGGCAGGGTCTTGTCCCCTGCCATAACCTCCTCCCATGTCCAAGACGTCCTCCTTTCTCTCTTCTCCCGGGCCCAGGATCCCTGCTCCTCCTGGCCACACTGCTTGGTCCCTTGGTGGTGGGTAGTTCTGTCACGGGCGTTGTAAGAAGTGGACCAAAGCGCAGGGTTGTGAGCGTACATATTCCTTTTTATTAGAATATCGCCAACAAAAACAATAAACAATTTTTTAAACACGACCGTGAAGCTTAACAGGGCTATGATGCCTCTAACAAAGTTAACTACCCACACCGAAAGGAGAGAAAAAGGGCTACCTAAGTATGATTCCCAATCATAGACTATGATAGACAGCTGTCCCTGATTGAGAACCATACCCGGCCAAAACATAGAAATAAAGAAACATAGAAAACAAAACATAGAATGCCCACCCCACATCACACCCTGACCTAACCAAATAGAGAAATAAAACGGCTCTCTAAGTTCAGGGCGTGACACACTACAACACTCTAACACTGACACTAACACTCTAACACTGAAATAAACGAACACTCAAACACTCTAACAATAACACTCTAATGCACTAAAACTCTTAACACTCTAACACTGATTCCAACACTCTAAAACTGACACTAACACTCTAATACTCATTCTGTAAGCTGTTAGTGTCTTAACGACCATTCCACAGGTGCATGTTCATTAATTATTTATGGTTCATTGAACAAGCATGGGAAACAGTGTTTAAACCCTTTACAATTAAGATCTGTGAAGTTATTTGGATTTTTACGAAATATCTTTATATACAGTACAAGTCAAAAGTTTGGACACACCTACTCATTCAATGGTTTTTCTTTATTTGTACTATGTTCTACATTGTAGACTAATAGTGAAGACTTTAAAACTATGAAAGGACACATGAAATCATGTAGTAACCAAAAAAGTGTTGAACAAATGAATATATCTTTTAGATTATAGATTATTCAAAGTAGCCACCCTTTGCCTTGATGACAGCTTTGCACACGCTTGACATTCTCTCAACCAGCTTCACCTGGAATGCTTTTCCAACAGTCTTGAAGGAGTTACCACATATGCTGAGCACTTGTTGGCTGCTTTTCCTTCACTCTGCAGTCCAACTCATCCCAAACCGTATCAATTGGGTTGAGGTCGGGTGATTGTGAATGGCCAGGTCATCGGATGTAGCACTCCATCACTCTCCTTCCTGGTCAAATAGTTGGGCTGGAATAATACATTGTGGCCTTTCTCTTGAATTTCAAAGATGATGGTACAAAAAAAATATGAAAGAAGGGTTGGTTTATTCTTTGCATTATCTTTTACCAGATCTATTCTGTTATATTCTCCTACATTCCTTTCACATTACCCACAAAGTCCAAAGTGTTTCCTTTCAATTGGTGCCAAGAATATGCATATCCTTGCTTCAGGGCCTGAGCTACAGGCAGTTAGATTTGGGTATGTCATTTTAGGCGGAGAAAAAAAGGGGATATCCTTAAGAGGTTTAAAAGTAATGATGGACTGTCGTTTCTCTTTGCTTATTTGAGCTGTCCCATCCCTCTTCTCCCTCAATCCCTCATTACTAACCTCCTGAGTGACTGTGGTCCTTGTGGTTCACCCGACTGGTCATTAATAACGCTGGCTGCTCTGTTTTCGCCGCCTCGCCATCCTGAGCATCGCCTCTCCCTGTCACCCTGCTACAAATTAATTATTTTTATTTATCTCTGGAACCAAGGCCAGCCAGTAGGAGGCACCCAGTACCAGGCATGTGTCCCAAGTTGCACTCTATTCCCTATATATTGCACTATGTAGGGATGAGGGTGCCAGGTGTTGGCTGGAAAAAATAAAAAGGATGGATGTAGAATTATGGACGATGTGTTCCCGTTGACAGGGCCATTTGTATCACATAGGCACGACTTGAGATAAAGTTCATAACAATCATTTTGATAACAAACCCCTTTCTCAACGTTTTATATTTTTTTACATTGCTTCACGTTTATGCCCCTCAGTATCTTGTGTTTTTTTGTTTGTTGTTGTTTTTTAGGGAGAAGAGAGATAGTTGATTTATCTTCAATCTTCAAGTCAATAAAACGGCATTTGGTATCAGATCTAAACCAGTCACTGCATGTAACATGTTTTCCATGACTAAGTGTCTGCAATGGCAGCTTCCACTGGCATTTAAGGACACAGGAAGACAAATAGAGCAACACTGTTCCTCCCAGACTTTGCCTGGTTGTAAATTTTCCCTTTGCTACATCGTTTTCCCATTCTTCAGCCCTTTCAATCAAGATAGCCAAATGCAGACATTATAATATGCCTAATGATGAAAGCCACATTCACCCTCACAGACAAGCCTGTCTCACTTACCTGTATCACTTCCAATTTAATCTTAATCTAAAATATAATCCAATAGAATCTTATTAAAACAAATCTAATCTCATTTTTAAAAATTCAATCTGTTTACCACATAACATAACATTTCGCATGATGTTACATACATACGGCCATGGGGGAAGTACTTAAAAAATCCCCAGCCCTTCAACAGACAGAAGATGTCGTGCAACACTACAGCTCTCTGTCTATAACATGCTCTTCTGGACATTGTTAAAGCACTGGACAATACAGTATGGCATGTAGACCACTGAGAATAAGGACATCACCTCTTCTCTACTCTGTACTATGCATCACTGTGGGCCAGTACCTACAGTGGGGCAAAAAAGTATTTAGTCAACACTTATTTTCCAACATAATTTGCAAATAAATTCATAAAAAAATCCTACAATGTGATTTTCTGGAATTTTCTTCTCATTTTGTCTGTCATAGTTGAAGTGTACCTATGATGAAAATTACAGGTCTCTCTCATCTTTTTAAGTGGGAGAACTTGCACAATTGGTGGCTGACTAAATACTTTTTTGCCCCACTGTATATGCTGCCTCTGTCCCCGCCAGCCATCCCAGACAAGTCCTCCAGACCCCATCTCAGGTCCCAAAGCACCGTAGTCTCTGGCACTCCCATCTAACCCAACCAGATCCAGTGACAGTGACAAATGGTTTTAATAGCCAAGGAACAGTTTGTCAGCACTCACAAAACCACCATGTTCGAAAGACAAATACTTTTTCCCCCTCTCAATAGGATCCGCAGGGTTTTGCGAGAGGGAGGGGATGTCTGGGAAATCAGAATTGAAAATCCCTGTGTCAACATTTCATCTGGTGCTGGTTTTTAAACATAATAAAGTCTTCTTCATTGTCTATTTATTCTGATGTCGCTTCGCTGAAAGAGATTTATGTGGTGCTGGGTTCAGTGCAGAGACCTTAGTGAGATGTCATTGTCCTCCTAGACTTGACAATACAGGCATTGGGTTCTGCTCCAGCCTATAGTGATGAAACATAATAAATAAATTAATAATAATTTAAGGATGGGATTAAAAATAAACAAAAGATAACTATTGCAAAATGCATTGTGTCTGTAAAATGTATATAGTATGTATAAACTGGAAGTAGAAGCCTAAGTATTGTTGTCCATTAGTTTACTCCAATTAGGGGAAGGGTGGTTGGGGAAGGGGAAAATAAAGGAAAATATATCTACAAAATATATATGGGGGATTGGAAATGATGCCGACAATTACATTGATGGAAGCTACAATCTATCTGCAGTATTAAAGCTGATCAACCACCCCCTAAAAAAAATATATAATATTATATATTTATTTTTTTGTGCATATTCTACATCATTAATAATACATCAGAGCGTTTCTATGAAATGGCTTTTCTATAATACATCACAGAGCTATGCTTGGGCTTAAAGTATATCTCTAATTTCATTCTACCTAAAAAAAACTATTCAACACAATTCATCATTATTATTATGAACCAGCTTCACTTTTGAAGCACCATTTAATGATGTTGTGAATCGGACTAAGTGGCAATGAAACTACCTTGCCAAAACCCCTCAAACAGCCACAGATAGCTCGCTCTAAAATAAGCATTAGTTCAGTCTCAAGTGGCACCCTATCCCCTATTTAGTGCAGTATGGGCCATGGTCAAAAAAAAGTGCACTGTAAAGGGAATAGGGTGCTGCTTGGGAAGCAGACGTGTAATTTAACTACACCAAAGCAATTTAGCGCGTTCAGGCAAATGGAGAGGTTGTCACTCACTATCACATAGAGCCAGCACGAGGCAGAGAGACAGCTTGACTACGCTAACATGCACACACACCACTCCAGTTGAGACAGAATGCTTCAGATTTCAATTCCCCAGCCCTGTTGCAATATCGTCTTATCTAACTAATGGTTCATTTATTTCATGTTTCAGGGACTTGTTTTGAGTGGATTGGAATTATTTTATCATTATCCTACCTGTAATATGTACCCAGCATGTTTGTCTGTCTGCTACTTATTTCTCTGCTACAAACAGATTTTGGAGGAGAAAGAGACAGATAGAGAGAGAGCGAGAGAGACAGAGAGAGAGAGGAAGAGAGAGGAAGAGAGAATGAGAGTGAGAGAGAGAGAGAGAGAGATAGAGAGAGAGAGAGCGAAAGAGAGAGAGAGAGAGAGAGAGAGAGAGAGAGATAGAGAGAGAGAGAGCGAAAGAGAGAGAGAGAGAGAGTTTTGAGTTTTTATAAAACCTTTATTTTTTACTCAAGTGTTAACATAAATAATGACACACTGCCTTTTCAGAAATGAAACAACAAATGTAATTCCTAAACAAAAATAAATACATAACATATACATTCAACTTATTTCATCAGCAAAAAATAATTTCCCCTCCTCTACAAAACAAAGCGCTCCTTCGTAGGCCCACTTCTCCTCAAATAATAGGAGATCTTTTACAGCTGAAAAGAACTCAAAATCTACTTTTATTCTTGCTTTTGTTAGAGACATACGAGATAATAACCAACATCCTCCTCATCCTCCCTTCCACCATTTCAACCACCCCACTCCAATTTTTTTCCATAGTCCCCTTATCTCCTAGGTACACTCCAAGATACTTTAAACCTCCCTTACACCATTCTAGCCCCCCTGGCAAAGCCATGATCCCTCCAGACCATTCTCCAATCTCTAAAGCACAACTCTTTTCCCAATTTACCTTTGCAGAGGATATTCCCCTAAAACGATCAACCATTAGACTCAAACTATCCACCTCCGCTTGATTTTTCACTAGCACAACTACATCATCAGCATAGGCTGAAAGACGAATAGGAGGAATATCCTCTGAAAGGCACAACCCTGCAATGCGACTTCTAATGCTATTTAGTAGTGGCGCTATAGCAATAGCATATAACATCCCTGACATAGAACATCCCTGCCTAATACCTCTACACACTTTAAAAGGAGCACTCAAACCACCGTTAACTTTCAATACACTTTCAATGTCACCATATATCACTTTTATCATGGCAATAAAACCAGAGCTGAACCCAAACGCCTCAAACGTGTGCCATAAATATTGATGTTCAACTCGGTCAAATGCCTTTTCCTGATCAATTGAAATTAGACCAGCATCCAACCCAATAGCCCTAGAGACGTCCAAAAAATCACGAATCAGAGAAATGTTATCCCCTATCTGCCTGCCAGGAACACAGTAGGACTGATCCGTATGTATGATTTGCCCCATCACCTCCCTCAGCCTGTTGGACAAAGCCTTTGACAATATCTTATAATCAGTGCACAATAAAGCCACCGGCCTCCAGTTCTTCACCTCCCTCGGGTCACCCTTTTTGGGCAGTAGGGTGAGGACAGCCCTTCTGCAGCTTATTAAGTAACCCTCCGGTTAAACTATCATTAGCTACTTCTAACCAATCCTCTCCCAACATAGCCCAAAAAGACTTAAAAAAGTAAACGGGAAGCCCATCAATGCCTGGTGCCCTTCCATTTTCCATGCCTTTTAATGCAGTGTATAAATCCTGCAAAGACAATGGTTGCTCAAGCTCAACCTGAGCTTCTGCAGCCACCTTTGGGAGCCCATCAAATAACTGCTGTGTCACTGTTTTGTCCTCTTTGTACTCACACTTGTAGAGCTCAGCATAGAACTCTAATGCCCTCTTTCTAATTTCACTAGGGCTAGTGAGCTCTTGTCCAACAGCTGATTTGAGACAATGAATAATTTTTCTTTGTCCATTCTTTTTCTCTAAACCAAAGAAAAATTTGGATGAGGCATCCATTTCAGATATTCCCTGAAACGTACTTCTCACCAGTGCCCCCTGTGCTCTGATACCCAGCAGGTCTGCCAATGCAGCTTTTCTCCTCTTGAGGGCCTGAGTATGGCCTCGATCTCCTGTGGTCTCAACCAACGTCATGAGTTCCACTATTTTAATCTCTAGGGCTTTCATTGATCTGGTGATATCCTTGGTGACATTCCTTGTGTATTGATTACAAAATTGTTGAATCTGGATTTTCCCTATATCCCACCATTGTTGAAGGGATACAAAACTGGCCTTTTGAGACCTCCACCTCTCCCAAAAAAACTGAAACAGTTCCTGAAGTGAGCATCACTCAATAAAGTTATATTAAAATGCCAGTATGCGCTTTTAGGTTTTACATCGTTAATGAACACCAACCTGGCCATAGAGATGATGTTATCTCTCACATGCGCCCAGGTGTACTGCCTTGTTCCTCCATGTTGACCAAATATCACACAGTTCATTTGTTACAATAAGGCGTTTTAAAAACGTCCTTGAGGCTATATGAGGTTCTTGGTGATTTCTATCTAAATCGCTAACTGTGCAGTTAAAATCCCCAGCAATAAACAAATAATCTTCTTTGTTACATTTCTCAATGGTATTTGATAATGTCTCTAAAAAACATACCCTCTCAACTGTCACCACTGGGGCATATACATTTATCAGACACATATTGATGTTTTCATACCTTGCTCTAACTTTTAAAAACCTCCCCTCAACTACCTCTTCAACCTCATATGACAAAGGCAAAAACCCTTTTGAGAACAATATAACCACACCCCCACTTTTTGAGTTTTTATGACTACACACCACTGTCCCCCCCCACTCCTGTTGCCACATAACTTCATTTTCCAAATTACTATGCGTTTCTTGTAGAAAAATTATGTCACTTCCCTTTCCCCTCATTAACTCATACACCATGGCTCTTTTTTTAACATCTCTTGCCCCATTTACGTTTAAAGAAGAGATTTTAAAACTGCTCATGGATATAAAAAAAAATACAGAGGAAGATACAGCCACCACATCTCTTTACAGAGTTAAAACTGCAACTGAACTCTTTCATTTTCTTTAGAATTTACATCACTTATCACTCTCGTGACCACTTTCTTGAGTCTAGCAATTTCAGGGCTTTTCAAACCTCCCCCTGTAATTTTTGACATCAGAAACTTTGCTGATTCAATAAACAATTCACGTTCAGGGAAAAAATCAGTTACATTGTAGTCCTGCATATATTTCTTCCCTTTTGTCAACTTCAGAAATTGACGTATCTTCTCGATCCCATACCTCCCTTCCACCCCATCTATCTCACTATATTGTTGTGACTATATTGTTGTCAGATGACTCACTCTCGCTATCCTCCCCAGAAGAAAACTCCATCTCTACAACCTGTTCATCTTCAACTGATTTATCCATCTCTACCTTTCTCTTAGAATTAGACCCTTCACCACCCCTTAAATTCTTCCTTTTACTCCTCTGTATTTTGAAAACATCCGCTTCCTTTTCCGTTATTTCAATCTCCTCTTGACCTCCAATTTCATTTTCCAGCACCACCTCAGCGACGGCAGTCACAATCTCACCTACTGTTTCCCCTCCCTCTTTGTTCTGATCTACAACAATTGCCCCCGTATCCACAATGCCTTCCTCTCCTACTTTTCCAACCACATATGCCCACTTTCTCTCTTCCCCTGCACTCGTAGTTTTTTCATCCCTTCGCTGTGGTGCGTTATTTGCACCCGCACTAAAGCTACTACCAGGCTCAGCTCGCTCATTCTCTGGACAACTACGCACCAAATGCCCCTCTCTTCCACATCCAAAACATTTCATTGATTCAGTAGATGCATAGAAGACATAATCGAATCCATCAATCTTAAAACTAAACGCTAAATTCAGTTAATCTCCTTCCTTTTTTTTTAAATCATATGCACTTGTCTCCTATGAGACACGACATGTTTCAACAACGGAGATTTGCATCCAAAAAGAACCTTCTTTATTGTAGATACGATTTGACCATGGCGAGATAACTCTCGCTCTAACCCTTCATCTCTAACAAATGGTGGCACGTTAGAAAGCATAACTTTCTTCGCCGGATTCATAAGCGGAAATACCGGCGTCTGTGTCTCCCGCAACACAACACCTCTCTCAACTATCTTATTCACCTTTTCATTTGAATCTAAAAATATCACTACAGCGCTATTCATCCTTGAGGCTGATTTGATGCTATCATACCCAATGATAGCACCCACAGCCAAGCTACATTCTTCCACTGAACACCCGACCGCAGCAGGAATCTTTACTCCATGCCTCCGACTCAATTTTTCAAACTCTACACTTCCGCGAGTGGCCATTGCAACCAGCCCCACCCGCTGGTTGTGCCCTCGCGAAAAACCAACCTCAAAGATCCCACCACCCCTATACGTGCTTAGTGATAGTTAAACAATATACCCTTAAAACAACTAAACTAATCAATATATATATATATATATATATGTACATACCAAAACCCAATAGAGTGAAAAGAAATTCCATTCGCTCTCACAATCACTCCTGCTTGACGACTCACTCCCAGCATGCACTCCGACGAGAGAGAGAGAGAGAGAGAGACAGAGACAGAGACAGAGACAGAGACAGAGACAGAGAGAGAGAGAGAGAGATAGAGATAGAGATAGAGATAGAGATAGAGAGAGAGAGAGAGAGAGAGAGAGAGAGAGAGAGAGGGACTCCCTTGCTTAACCTGAGGATTTGCAATAGCATGGCTGGCATTATTAAGCAGTTGTTCTGAAATGTTTCTGGCTTATTCTAGGAAAATAACTTTGATGATATTCAGAGTTTAAATCAATTACACTTCAAGCTATTTGACAGCCAACAATTGTTGTGTTCTGAGTATTGTAGTTTTATAATCATTTGATTGTATTATTAATCCAATTATCTAATATGCATGTCCTTTTGTAACATATTAAACCCATTATTAGACTATAACATATGTATTTGGCTCCGTACGATCTCTATGTATTATTGTACAAATTACATTGTTAGTAAGGGGTAGATGTTGTTGTCGTTACAGTGTTGTTCTGCTACTGATAATCATGCAGAGCCCCTTTCTAGCCTCTCCAGGGAAACAAGACAGAACTGTAAGCAGCTACCTAGCTCAAGGAAAGAAACAGGGCTTGTTATAACACTTAATGATGTGTGAGGGATCCAGAGAGCCCTTCCCATCTGCAGGGATACGTCCCAAATGTCACCCTATTCCCTGCATAGTGCACTACTTTTGACCAGAGACCTATGGGTAGTGCACTATGCAGGGAATAGGGTGCCAATTCGAACACATTCCAGACCTATTTTTGTACTTGACACTGCCTGAAAAATTGCAACAACATAGCCGGCTAAATGAAACATGTTTTAAGGGTGAACATATTGTATGTATACATATAGTGTTCAGTAATGTATATATCTGAAAGATAATCCATGTTGAATTTGCTCCATGTCGGATAAATAAAGTATTTTGAATTGGATATGATGAATATATATTTTCAAATATTCCTTAGATAAAAAAACAATTTCAATCCAAAGCCAAGGTTGCAGTCAGACAATGGTAATACATGTTTCAGTAGGATCTACTACAGGATATCTAGCATTTTAATGTGTTACTGTACTGGCATACCAATCATCAAGTATTCAAGACATGCTGCACAATTCAATAGCTTATTCTGTTAGATCTATAGCCCATAATCTTTTAGGTAGAACACTACACTCTACAGTAAATTTCCACATCTTTTTTGGTCTAGCAGTTCAGTGTGCTACTTTTGCACTAAAAACCTAGAAATCTGTAGTCCGGATAGAAAGAACAAGGAACTATTGGATCAGCTTCACCACTGTACCATAGCTAGCCACACGGCGAGGGAAGGACGGATCAACCTCCACAGTACCATAGCAAGCCACATGATGAGGGAAGGAAGGATCATTCACCACAGTACCATAGCTAGCCAGATGACGAGGGAAGGAAGGATCAACCTCCACAGTACCATAGCTAGCCACATGACGAGGGAAGGAAGGATCAACCTCCACAGTACCATAGCTAGCCACACGATGAGGGAAGGGAAGGATCAACCTCCACAGTACCATAGCTAGCCACATGACGAGGGAAGGAAGGATCGTCCTCCACAGTACCATAGCTAGCCACACGACGAGGGAAGGAAGGATCATTCACCACGGTACCATAGCTAGCCACACGACGAGGGAAGGAAGGATCATTCACCACGGTACCATAGCTAGCCACACGACGAGGGAAGGAAGGATCATTCACCACAGTACCATAGTTAGCCACACGATGAGGGAAGGAAGGATCATTCACCACGGTACCATAGCTAGCCGCACGGCGAGGGAAGGAAGGATCAACCTCCACAGTACCATAGCTAGCCACACGATGAGGGAAGGAAGGATCATTCACCACAGTACCATAGCTAGCCACATGACGGGGGAAGGAAGGATCAACCTCCACAGTACCATAGCTAGCCACATGACGAGGGAAGGAAGGATCAACCTCCACAGTACCATAGCTAGCCACATGACGAGGGAAGGAAGGATCATCCTCCACAGTACCATAGCAAGCCACACGATGAGGGAAGGAAGGATCAACCTCCGCAGTACCATAGCTAGCCACACGATGAGGGAAGGAACGATCATCCTCCACAGTACCATAGATAGCCACACGATGAGGGAAGGAAGGATCATTCACCACTGTACCATAGCTAGCCACATGACGAGGGAAGGAAGGATCAACCTCCACAGTACCATAGCTAGCCACATGACGAGAGAAGGAAGGATCAACCTCCACAGTACCATAGCTAGCCACATGGCGAGTGCTTGAAGGATCATTCACCACTGTACCATAGCTAGCCACACGATGAGGGAAGGAAGGATCGTCCTCCACAGTACCATAGCTAGCCACATGACGAGGGAAGGAAGGATCAACCTCCACAGTACCATAGCTAGCCACATGGCGAGTGCTTGAAGGATCATTCACCACTGTACCATAGCTAGCCACACGATGAGGGAAGGAAGGATCAACCTCCACAGTGCCATAGCTAGCCACATGACGAGGGAAGGAAGGATCAACCTCCACAGTACCATAGCTAGCCACACGATAAGGGAAGGAAGGATCGTCCTCCACAGTACCATAGCTAGCCACACGACGAGGGAAGGAAGGACCATTCTCCATCTCTAGCTCTTGTTCACGTCGAGCGCCCACTTCTTTAGGGTTTAACTTCTTTTCAATCAAACAAAGAGCCTGCAGCATATAGGTGAAGCAGAGTGTATGGACCCACCGGGACCTCTATTACTGCCCTGCATGATATCATTGACATTTCCCCTCCTGTCTCAGTCTGTAGGGACAGAGGGGTCAGTGACGCAGCTGTGTAAATGACAGCGGCTGGGTTGAAGGCAGGCTGACAGATTGTCTGACCTGAGATCAAATACTATTTGAATTCTTTCAAATATTTTTATCATTTGCTTTAGCCTGCCTGCCCTGAACTGCAGGACGGTGGGGTTGGCAGTTTTGGGACCTTTCTATCAATTAAATTGCGCCAGGCAAGCACAATCAAGTAGAGATAAATGAATGTAAATTATTTGAAATAGTATTCCAACCCTGGTTTTGCTGGCTGGTATGATGGTGTGGCAGTGGATCAAGAATCATAGACACTCTCTATTAAAAGGTATTACATGCTACACTCACAATGACATACTCTATGTGTTGCTACCATGACGACCCTGTCTTTCATGCTCCTCACAGAGGTGTGACAGTAACGTGATTTGATTAGCTTTAGCTAATGATTAGCATTAGTGAATTGCAGCTGGAAACTATAGAGACATATTCATGTTGGAGATCACACGCTATAACACTAGCACTCGTATGAGAGAAAGCATTGGACTCCATTTGCTATGTAATTATCAACTATTGGCAGCTGGAGAGTGGAGACCAAAATGAGTGACACATTCACGTTGAAGATCAAAACAGTTTCCCCCCCTATAATTACAGAGAAAATGCAGAGCAGAGATATACTGTGGGCCTAATGGAGACTGTTTAATATAAATGGTTTAAGCACAAGGCCTTTATCAAGACCGGTCCCTGGTAAGAAACTGACTAGGCCTGAAGTCATTAGTCCACATTAGTCCATGTCACACTGATCAGGGTGTAGTGGAAACCAGTGTTGATGATTGTGACTGGCTGCCTGTCTGCTTGAAGAACAGCGTGGCATGTCAGTCTACATCAGGGTCTTCTGAGCTTTGTCTGATACTGCGACCTTTATCCGCTCACTGTAGTATAGCAGATTAGAATCCTCACTGGAACAGGCAATATTCTGTGTTCATTTAATGCTAGTACTTCTGGAAATTCGCATGTAAAATTCATAAAAAGTATTAATTCATTGTGTACCAGACGTCTCAAATGTCTTATGAATATCAGGGCATCGTATAAAAATGACAATCTGTGATGAATGTTGTGTCGTGAATAATCGGCTTTAGACATTTACTGACAACGCCACAATATCTAGATTTGCGTATGTACATTACATATACACCATACATGGTCTATAGCCTGCTGTTCCCGTCTTAGCTACTTTCCTCAAGGCAGACTCTCCCCAGAATCCATAATCCTCACCCCCATCGTCCACAGGGAAGACCTATGTCTCAGGAGGAGGAGCTGGAGCAACCTCATTATATTAACACAGGGCACGGAACCCACGGACCACAGAACAGGGACTATGGAGCCCTTTGACAGTTCTGTTATATGACCTTCATCAGAGCTCTGGGACGTAACAGTGCCAAAGGAATTGTGGCCTTTTGGAGGTAATATATTTAGAGTTCATAACTGTATTTTCCCATAGGCACAACAGGCAGAGGAGTTAAGGCTTCTAGCCTGGAACTCTCATAACGAACAAAAAAGGTTCATCTGTTTCATTCCAGGTATGCATGAACTACAGTGGTCGTTATGAAAGGGATCTTTCCACAGGAGGGAAATACCAGGGGAGAAGTATAGCGTACTGTAGCGATGCACGTATTTAAAACTGAGCTTTATGGACAAAAGTAATGCTCTCTGTCAAAAATAAGTTTTATTGGTTTTGTGGTGCCACGTTTCAATACAGACTTTACATCTGTGATTTCATCCACAGTGTAAGATCCTTAACCAGATAAGACAAAAAAGTCACATTCCAATTCAGGCCAACTTTAACTTTCAAAAAGGCCAAAAATATAGAAAGAAATGAAAAAGCAACTATGCATTCATTCTACAGTCAGGGTATTTCAGTTAATTTGTGAGTCAGTGCGTCAGTCAGTCAAGCCATAATTAGACTTCATCCACAAAAAAATACCATGGCAACAGACATACATAATAGTTCCCTTCCTTCATTTAGTCAAAACAATGAGACAGCATCATCCTATCATCTCTCTCCTGTCTCCTTATGAATTGGACACGTAAAAAAATGAGGGTATTCTATTACTCTAAAATAAAATTGATTAGAAAACATCTTCCTTATAATAATAACACCATATAAATGCATCACCTACTTTCTTAGTCTCAGGTGACATTTATGGGAATGCATCCCACATGGCACCCTATTACCTACATAGTGCACTACCCCATAGAGCTCTGGTCAAAAGTAATGCACTATATTGGGAATAGGTTGTTATTTGGGATGCAGACATGCACCTCTTCATGAATAAGATATACAGATAATTGTCTCTATTGTGCTGATTCCACTGTGTAATTTAACTCATTACCAGGTTCATTCATCTTTTTTCATCTCTAGAATTGTAATAGGTATATTTTTTATAGGTATATTTTTTTATAGGTATATTTTTTTTAGACCAGTAGCATTGAGATCTCCAAATACAATTAGACTAGGTGATCTTTGGCCTGTATTTCTATATCTCACTTCTATTAGCGAAGAGTCAGAGACTGCACTCTGTAATATCCAGTGAGATGAGAACATGGCAACGGAAGTGAAAGTTGGGAATGGAATTAATCAGAAAAGTTTTCATACTCAATTAAAATGACTTGGCTTGCACGTTGTTATCATCCTATGTCCTATGGTGAATGAAATTAATAATTGTAATATGATTTGCATGATGATATTCAAAACATATACTCCTATTATTACCTGAGGTCAGAATAGCCCTGCCTAAATATATTAGAACTAATATATGGCTGCTTCCCAAAGCCATTGTCCTTTCCCACAAAACACAGCCTCTCTCCATATCAAAGATGCATTCACATCACATTAAATACACTGCTAGCGGTCTTGTTCATAAGCTCATAACAATGCCATTAGGTTGATTCTCTATTAGCATGCAAACACGTAACTATGCTTGTGTGATTGACACAGAACAACACAAATGATTCCACCAGTGTATTATAGTTAGCTACAGTACAGCCAGAGTCATTGTGGTTCATGGGCAAGGAAGGAGAGTAGAGGTGTCTGCAGGCCTGTTTCCACACACACACACACACACACACACACACACACACACACACACACACACACACACACACACACACACACACACACACACACACACACACACACACACACACACACACACACACACACACACACACACACACACACACACACACACAGTGTCCCTGTGACCTGTCAATGGCAGGCTGGGCTAATGAGTGCCTCCACATCTCCCAGCCAGCCGGACAGCCTCTCTTCATCTCTCTCACCCTCCCTCTCCCCTCCCTCTCTCTCTATCTGTCTGACCTATGAGGTGTCGCTGTGGGCGAGCTCAAAGCCAAGCGCCCATGAAGCTAACCTTGGTTTTTTAATTCCACTGTCTCCTCCTCCCCGTCGCTATGTCCAGTGTGTGTGTGTGCGTGTGTGTATCTTCATCCACCTCATTATAACTGGGAGGTTATGTGAACTTATGTCAGTATGCAGTGTCTTCTCTTCTGCCACAACAGGGCGGCATGATGCCAGCAGGAAATGTCTCTTAGTAACACTCACATATCACAGTATGTTATTCAATGTTAACATAGCCCACAAGGTCTTCTATGTGATCTCCATCACATACCATTATACCACATCCCCTGGTTCTATAGGACTTGTTCCAATATCTTACATAACATAACTCCATTCATACTGTTCAACTTGTTAGAACATTGTAAACACTTGCAGAACATCTCTTTAAACCGACACAAATATTGTAACCTTCTCCACACAAACTGGGATGTGAAGCCTATGTAGGCTGTAATAGTATTTTTGTGGATGATTATATTTGTCCTATTTCACACATGTACATCTATGTATCATATGCATGTCCCAAATCTCCCTGAGACGACACCCTTGGAGAGTGGAGTCACAGCCAGGGTCTGCCATTATCAAAGGCAACCCTAGGATTAAGCACCTTGCTCAAGGGCTCGGGAATTCGAACGCGCAACCTTTCGGTAACTCTAACCACTAGGCTACCTGCAGCACTTATGTGAGACCTGAGCTGAGGCTTCAAAACTAGGCTATATTAAGAACACTTGCCGACAGACAGAATGACAGGAATAGGGAATAGAATAATGCCAAACACACAAATACTGTTTAGACCATCGACTAGACACTCATGGAGACATGGGAAACATATGTTAACATTGCCAAACAAGATAATGAACTAGATAATAAACAAAAGTTAAATAAACAATACAAATGTACAGTAAACATTACTCACAAAAGTTTCAAAAGAATAAAGACATTACAAATGTCATATTAGGTGCAAATAGTTAAAGAACAAATTTGGGTTGTATTTACAGTGTTTGTTCTTCACTGATTAGCCTTTTCTTGTGGCAACAGGTCACAAATCTTGCTGATGTGATGGCACACTGTGGTATTTCACCCAATAGATATGGGAGTTAATCGACATCTTTGTGGTTCTGTGTAATCTGAGGGAAATATGCCTCTCTAATATGGTCATACATTTGGCAGGAGATTAGTAAGTGCAGCTCAGTGTCCACCTCATTTTGTGGGCAGTGTGCACACTGTCTTCTATTGAGAGCCAGGTCTGGCCAAGTGGCCTTTCTCAATAGCAAGGCTATAGTCACTGAGTCTTTACATACTGTAGTCAAAGCTCTCCTTAAGTTTGGGTCAGTCACAGTGGTCAGGTAATCTGCCACACTGTATTCTCTGTTTAGGGCCAAATACCATTCTAGTTTGCTCAGTTTTTTTGTTAATTCTTTCCAATGTGTCAAGTAATTATCTTTTTGTTTTCTCATGATTTGTTTGGGTTTAATTGTGTTGCTGTCCTGGTGTTCTGTGGGGTCTGTTTGTGTTTGTGAACAGAGCCCAAGGACCAGCTTGCTTTGACTCTTCTCCAGGTTTATCTCTCTGTAGGTGATGGCTTTGTTGTGGAAAGTTGGGAATAACTTCCTTTTAGGTGGTTGTGGAATTGAACGGCTCTTTTCTGGATTTTTATAATTAGCGGGTATTGGCCTAATTCTGCTCTGCATGCATTATTTGGTGTTTTACGTTGTACATGGAGGATATTCTTGGTTGGTGAGCGGACCCCAGACCTCACAACCATAAAGGGCAATGGGTTCTATAACGGATTCAAGTATTGTTAGCCAGTGCCTAATTGGTATGTCGATTTTTATGTTGTTATTGATAACATAGAAGGCCCTTCTTGCTTTGTCTCTCAGATCTTTCACAGCTTTGTGGAAGTTACCTGTGGCGCAGATGTTTAGGCCGAGGCATGTATAGTTTTTTGTGTACTCTATGGCAACGGTGTCTAGATGGAATTTGTATTTTTGGTCCTGGCAACTGGACCTTTTTTGGAACACCATTATTTTTGTCTTCCTGAGATTTACTGTCAGGACCCAGGTCTGACAGAATCTGTGCAGAAGATCTAGGTGCTGCTGTAGGCCCTCCTTGGTTGGTGACAGAAGCACCAGATCATCAGCAAATAGTAGACATTTGACTTCAAATTCTCTCTCTCTTTCTCTCGCTCTCAGTCTATTTCAAATCTCTCTCTCTGCACAATGACTGTGGGTGATGCCATGTTCAGAAGAAGTTCATGCAGGGGAATAAGAGAAATAGCCAAGAGGAAGAGAAAGAAAGCTTCTGCAGTGGGTGAAAAACACAATGTTGCCCCTTAGTTACACAGATGTGGTAGAGGAGAGGAGAAAAAAAATTATGCTTCAAAAGCGAGGAGGCTTTAACTGTTAATCCTACATTTCATTCAAATGATTTTTTTTCTATTCTACTTCAGGCAAATGGGTAAATATTGTATAACATTAAATCTTTGCCTCAGGGTATTCTCCATACACGACACCCACATTGCTAAAAAAGCAGAACGATGCTCTCAGAACTGCAATGATTCCAAATGACACCCTATTCCCTTTATAGTGAACTACTTTTTACCAGGGACCACATAGCTCTGGTCAAAACTAGTGCACTATATAGGGAATAGGGTGCCATTTGGGATACACACAATGTGTCCTTGGTAGTAGTATCTGAGTATAACACACAGAAAATCCCATAACAACCATACTGTACCCTCCATCCTCAATACCAAGGCCTCCCTCACAGGGATTTGTGGCGTCTAGCTCAAATAAAACAGAGAGCAGAAAATGAGAACGATTTTGCGACGAAAACAAGCAATTTATTTTATGAGGCATCCTATTGGTCATACTAACAACCCCCCCTTGCCACTGTCTTCCAAATGGTGCCCCATTCCCTACATAGTGCACTATGAGCTCTGGTAAAAAGTAATGCACTATATAAGGGAATAGGGTGCCATTTGGGACGCACTGGTGTCACATTTCGCCACACCGTGATTCATGACACTTTTAACCCGAGTCAGAGAGGCATCAGTCTCTCCCCCACCACTGTATGTCTATCTACATCCCAAATGGTACCCTATTCCCTATATAGTGCACCACTTCTGACCAGGGAACATAGAAACGCAGGCTCTGCCTGCCACTGTCGGAAACAGACACTTTGTCTGTGACTAAAGATGGGACGAGGCTATTTATAAAGGCAGGCATGGGATGATATCTGTACGCAACCAAAGAGGTTAACAGGGATATGGTTTATTATGACAACACCAAGTGCTTAATTGTCTAGGTTGGGCTCTGCATCAAGATGGGAGTGTGTGTGTGTGTGTGTGTGTGTGTGTGTGTGTGTGTGTGTGTGTGTGTGTGTGTGTGTGTGTGTGTGTGTGTGTGTGTGTGTGTGTGTGTGTGTGTGTGTGTGAGTCATATGCATATGAAAATATGAGTCATAGCCTTCATGTTTTGAACTTCGTGTTTTGAAATACTGTAGAGTTAGTGTTCTGTTATGCAATGCATGATTCATGCGGTATGCATGATTTTTTAAGGTATGAAGATTTTAGCTGAAAGAGGAAGCTGACAATAGAGAGAGGATGGTGGAAAATATGGAAAAAGAAGGAGGGGAAAAGAGGGAGAGATTGACAGTGAGAGAGAGGGGGAGAGAGAGAGGGAGAGAGAGAGAGAAAGACAAAGAGAGAGAGACAGAGAGGGAGAGAGAGAGAGATTGACAGTGAGCGAGAGGGGGAGAGAGAGAGGGAGAGACAGAGAAAACAGAGAGAGGGAGAGAGACAGAGAGGAAGAGAGAGAGGGAGAGAGAGATGGGGAGAGAGAGGGAGAGACAGAGAAAGACAGAGAGGGAGAGAGAGAGGGAGAGAAACAGAGAGGGAGAGAGACAGGGAGAGAGAGAGAGGGAGAGAGACAGAGAGGGAGAGAGACAGAGAGGGAGAGAGCGAGGGAGAGAGAGAGAGAGGGAGAGAGAGAGCGAGCGAGAGAGAGAGGGAGAGAGAGAGCGAGCGAGAGAGAGGGAGAGAGAGAGAGAGAGGGAGAGAGACAGAGAGGGAGAGAGAGAGGGAGAGAGAGAGAGGGAGAGAGAGAGAGAGACAGAGATGGAGAGAGAGAGGGAGCGAGAGAGGGAGAGAGACAGAGAGGGAGAGAGACAGGGAGAGAGAGCGAGGGAGAGAGACAGAGAGGGAGAGAGACAGAGAGGGAGAGACAGAGGGAGAGACAGAGAGGGAGAAAGAGGGAGAGAGACAGAGAGGGAGAGACAGAGAGGGAGAGAGAGAGGGAGAGAGACAGAGAGGGAGAGAGGGAGGGAGAGAGAGAGAGAGGGAGAGAGAGAGGGAGAGAGAGAGGGAGAGAGAGAGGAAGAGAGAGAGGGAGAGAGAGAGAGGGAGAGAGAGTATGAGTGCCCCTTTATAAAGACTTGTTTTGTCCCTCAGTAAATCAAATCAAATAGTTGTCACGTGCACCAAATACAACAGGTGTAGTAGATCTTACAGTGAAATGCTTACTTCCAGGCTCTAACCAATAGTTAAAAAATGTATCAGGTGAACAATAGGTAAGTAAATAAATAAAACAGAAGAAAGACCGAGAAAAAAAGTAGCAAGGCTATATACAGTAGTGAGGCTATATACAGTAGTGAGGCTATATACAGTAGTGAGGCTTTACACAGTAGTGAGGCTATATACAGTAGTGAGGCTATATACAGTAGTGAGGCTATATACTGTAGCGAGGCTATATACGGACACCAGTTAGTCAGGCTGATTGAGGTAGTATGTACATGTAAATATGGTTAAAGTGACTATGCATATATGATGAACAAGAGAGTAGCAGTAGCATAAAAGAGGGGTTGGCGGGTGGCGGGACACAATGCAGATAGCCCGGTTAGCCAATGTATGGGAGCACTGGTTGGTCGGGCCAATTGAGGTAGTATGTACATATGTACATGAATGTATAGTTAAAGTGCCTGTGCATATATGATAAACAGAGAGTAGCAGCAGCGTAAAAGAAGGGTGGGGGGGGGCACACAATGCAAATAGTCCGGGTAACCATTTGATTACCTGTTCAGGAGTCTTAAACTGTTGAGAAGCCTTTTTGTCCTAGACTTGGCACTCCGGTACCGCTTACCATGCGGTAGTAGAGAGAACAGTCTATGACTGGGGTGGCTGGTGTCTTTGACAATTTTTGGGCCTTCCTCTGACACCGCCTGGTGTAGAGGTCCTGGATGGCAGGCAGCTTAGCCCCAGGAATGTACTGGGCCGTACGCACTACCCTCTGTAGTGCCTTGCGGTCGGAGGCCGAGCATTTGCCGTACCAGGCAGTGATGCAACCGGACAGGATGCTCTCAATGTTGCAGCTGTAGAACCTTTTGAGGATCTCAGGACCCATGCCAAATATTTTTAGTTTCCTGAGGGGGAATAGGCTTTGTCGTGCCCTCTTCACGACTGTCTTGGTGTGTTTGGACCATTCTAGTTTGTTGTTGATGTGGACACCAAGGAACTTGAAGCTCTCAACCTGCTCCACTACAGCCCCGTCAATGAGAATGGGGGTGTACTCGATCATCCTTTTTCTGTAGTCCACAATCATCTCCTTAGTCTTGGTTACGTTGAGGGATAGGTTGTTATCCTGGCACCACCTGGCCAGGTTTCTGACCTCATCCCTATAGGCTGTCTCGTCGTTGTCGGTGATCAGGCCTACCACCGTTGTGTCATCAGCAAGCTTAATGATGGTGTTGGAGTCGAGCCTGGCAATGCAGTTGTGGGTGAACAGGGAGTGCAGGAGGGGACTGCCCTGGGGGGCTCCAGTGTTGAGGATCAGCGTGGCAGATGTGTTGCTACCTTCCCTCACCACCCGGGGGCGGCCCGTCAGTAAGTTCAGGATCCAGTTGCAGAGGGAGGTGTTTAGTCCCAGGATCCTTAGCTTAGTGATGAGCTTTGAGGGTACCATGGTGTTGAATGCTGAGCTGTAGTCAATGAATAGCATTCTCACATAATGAGAATAATGAGAGTAATGCACTATATAAGGGAATAGGGTGCCATTTGGGACGCACTGGTGTCACATTTCGTCACACCGTGATTCATGACACTTTTAACCCGAGTCAGAGAGGCATCAGTCTCTCCCCCACCACTGTATGTCTATCTACATCCCAAATGGTACCCTATTCCCTATATAGTGCACCACTTCTGACCAGGGAACATAGGAACGCAGGCTCTGCCTGCCACTGTCGGAAACAGACACTTTGTCTGTGACTAAAGATGGGACGAGGCTATTTATAAAAGCAGGCATGGGATGATATCTGTACGCAACCAAAGAGGTTAACAGGGATATGGTTTATTATGACAACACCAAGTGCTTAATTGTCTAGGTTGGGCTCTGCATCAAGATGGGAGTGTGTGTGCGTGCATCTGCGTGTGTTTGTGCATAAGGATCTGTGTGAATGTCCATGAGCGTGTGTACACCTCTTTGAGTGTGTATGTATGCCTCCTGAGACAAATTGTCGCTAGCCAGGTGGATATTCCAGGGCAGGGAGGATTTGAAATTGCCTATTCTATTTTCTCACAGGGAGCCTTGCCATTTCGCTGCATGCCTCATTGCAAACACATTCACTTTCTTGGCCTTTACAAAAACAAAACAAAATACTGAGGAAATGGTTTCAGCGTACAGATCTCAATACCAATATCAATGTCTAACTACTAATGTCTAACTACTAATGTCTAACTACTAATGTCTAACTACTATCCAAACAACTGTTTACATTATTATTCAAATTATAGTTTGAATTAATCAGAAATTATTATGACAGGATAAAACCCCTTGAGATGTCCTTGATTTTCAAGGCGTCATGTGTCATGTGTTTGGATTGAATTATAGCATTGAACTGGCAAGAGGAAAAAGAGCAACAAAAATATTCCTAAAAGCATGATTGGCACCTCTGCCTTGCAATTACTTGTGGCAAATCTTTGTTTGTTTTCTTCCTACTGCTCAGTATGTCTTATATGGCACAGTGAACCGCCAGGCCAAGAGTCATAGGCAGGCTGATAAATATGTATTACTATTCCACTCTGTGAGTCATTCAGCATGAAATTACTCTCATACTCTATTATTTTCCTCTCTTCTAGAGATCTCTCTTCATTGATCTCTCCGAGATCTCTTCATTGATCTCTCCGAGATCTCTCTTCATTGATCTCTCCGAGATCTCTCTTCATTGAGCTCTCCGAGATCTCGCTCTCTCTCTCTCTTCATTGATCTCTCCGAGATCTATCTCTCTCTCTCTCTCAAATAAATAAGGCTGTCGTCATACTGTATGCATACTGTATAAGCGGGCAAAAATTAAACTAGAACAAAAATCACAACTGTCTCTTTGCAAGCAATTCCTCTGTCATCAACTACACCAGCAATTAAAGCCACTGAAGAGTGATCCTTTAAATATCACTAATGCAAGCCACACGCTGCATAATGAAAACAGATCCTACAAATATCCAATTGACAACATCAAAGTTAGTATGCTATTTTACCCACCAAGAAATAAAACCGGCTGAAGGTGCATTCCAACAGTGTTAATGGAATCATTCCAATCGCCGAATGGTCATGAAATAAGACCTTGTAATGTACATACTAAAAAATACCAGACTGTAGTTTTTCTTTACAGTCAAGGCACTAATGTAACAATTGGAAAGCCAAGAAGAAGGGAAGAGAAGAAAGGAGAACATTTTAAATAAATAAATGAAGAGACATGCAGACAGGATGGAGGGTGGATGATGGATTCTTATCCCATCCCTGTGTCTCTCTTTTATCAGTTTTCTGCTCAGATTCTTCATTCATTCCTTTATTTTCAGGCCAGTCCCACACTGTGTCACAAATGGCACCCTATTCCAATAGGGCTCTGGTCAAAAGTAGTGCACTATATAGAGGATAGGGTGCCATTTGGGATGCAACACAGCCATCGACCATGAGTATTGATCCACACCAGATCTCCTTCCAGCAGAGCCAGCAGAGCCGCTCTCATAACGATCCGAATCCAACCTTTTATTTATTATGACCTCTCTCTCTCTCTCTCTCTCTCTCTCTCTCTCTCTCTCTCTCTCTCTCTCTCTCTCTCTCTCTCTCTCTCTCTCTCTCTCTCTCTCTCTCTCTCTCTCTCTCTCTCTCTCTCTCTCTCTCTCTCTCTCTCTCTCTCTCTCTCTCTCTCTCTCTCTCTCTCTCTCTCTCTCTAATAATTTACCTGTTTGTCTTCGCCTTACAATACATATATTTCTGTAGGGATAATCCCACCCTGATAATCCCACAGCAAAAAATAGAAAAATGAACAGAGACCATACAATCAAAGACTGATCAAGTTGTAGCTACAAATAAAAAAGACAAAAACACACAATTCTATATTCAATCAAATTTAAGTAAAGGAAACAAAAAGGGGTTTCGCATTAAAAGGACAGACAAAGATGGCTGTGAGAGCTTCGACAATCGACACAAAGCTATATACTGTTATCTAACCCCCCTTTCTCTCCCTCTTCTTATTTCTCTCCCTTTCTATTCCCCTATAACCCCCTCTATTCCCCTTTCTTTCTCTCTCTCCCATGTATTCGCCTTCGACTACTAATTACACTTCCCTCATCACTTCCCTGTCTTTCTCTCTCTCTCTTCCTCTTTGTCACTTCCCTCTCAACTATCTCTGTCACTTCTCTGTTTTCCACTGTCTGCCTCCCCACGCCTGCCACCCATCCCCCCCCCTTCAGTGGCAGAAGCTGTGGTAATGTCTGTTTCCCTCTGCCTCCTCTCTGTCTCCACCTGCCTCCTCTCTGCCTCCCCCTGTCTCATCTCTGCCTCCCCTTGCCTCCTCTCTGCCTCCCCCTGCCTCCTATCTGCCTTCTCTAAGCAGCAGAAGCGGTAATATTACTAATCTGTGGAGGTTGAGTGCCGATTTGTCAATCCACCGTGTCAGACACACAAATCTCTCTACAGGTAATTACAGGGCCCTTTCTCTTTCAGCACCACTCCAGGAGTCAGTGTACCATCCCTCTCCCCCTTTCTCTCTCTCTCTCTCTCTCTCTCTCGCTCTCTCCCTCCCTTTCACTCTCCGTCTCTCTCAGCACTCCAGGATAATCTCGCTTCCCTCTCACTATCTCAACGGCAGTGTTTAACACCACCTCTGAATCCACCACTGTGACCTATCAAATAAAAATGCCTTGTTTGAGAGAAACACTGCTCTGGTTATGGAGCCTGCCTGGGCCAGGTAGTGGGAAGGCAGGCTGCCTGGGCCAGGTAGTGGGAAGGCAGGCATCAAATTGGTCAGACCTTCCTTTTCCTTCAGCATCTCTGGGACTCATGGGACTCACAGGGTTCAGCAGCACTGATGGCATCACACCTGTCACACTTACAGTGGTCAAAATAAAGTCACATACTTCAGCCAGTTGGGAAAAGGCAGGTTTGCAATCAAACACATCTCAAAATGGATTGTATAAAACCCCCAAATTATTCTCTATTACAGATCTCTGTCACATTAAGAAGATAAGAGGTTGAGATAGAGAATGAGCGAGAGAGAGAGAGGGGGGAGAAAGAGGGAGGGATTTTTTTTGGGGGGGGGGGGGGTGGGGGGGTGAGAGAGAGAGATGGAAAGGTGAGAGGGAAAATGGAATGGAGTGGCAGGAAATGCATTCCCAGGGTTAGCTACCCCAAACGTAGTGCACTCCTGTACATATGGAATAGGGTGCCATTTTGGAAGCAGCTGCGAGATTAACTGGCCTTTTCTGCTTTGCTGCCGCCCTCTGCTTCCTGCTAACGTCAGAATACATTTGAGACCCTCCTGAAGGTACAGAGACAAGCAGTATAACACAACCACACACACAATCTTACTGAAATCTACTTAAACCTCATACTTTATTCTGTCAACAGGTGTAATATCTTAGATGTAGTTTTACTCTTTTATGAAGCTAACCATATGTGTCAACCACAACGCACATCATTAAAATACATATTTTTAAATCTTACAATTAAAAAAATTATATCAAGTCCAGTGTTTCTCCTAGGATTGGCGTGGTCTAACTCAACATTTTAGATGCCCTCCTCTTCACTTCACTCTTCACTCCTCTTTGCTGGTGTTTTATAGCTAGTTATCTGAAATTCTACATATTTCCTGCAATTCTACACATTTTACAGTTGTAAAGCTAATTTCCTGCAACTCTACACATTTTGCCATGGGGCTAGGGAGAACATTTTATAGTTGTAAAGCTAATTTCCTGCAATTCTACACATTTTGCCTTGGCTTACATTGTGTTCTTACGCTATCTGAGTGTCTCAAACATAACAAAATCAATGGGGGTATAAGCCATGACATTTTGGGAATTTAAGATTCCCCCTTGACTGTCTAGTTTTAATTTTGGTGATTGTTAGTTCTCAAAGATGATCTTATTTAAAAAAGCATATAGTTCCAATAACATACTTTATATCTGGTTAAGTCGTTTAAGTTTACACTAAAAACGCTTTATCGTCCTGAAAAAAGTATTTTCTTTGAATGGCGGCAACGATTTAGCAGTGGCAGTGCTCCCATCACTGCTAAATGAATGTAGAAGAAACACTGAAGTCTTACGGAAGAATCCATCCAAATCAGATATTGATATCTCAGTTAACCTTAAGGATGTTTTCCTTTGAAAGGGTTCAAACTTTGAGATTGATGGTTATGCATTGAGAGGCTGGGGCAGGGTCCTCGGAGTCCTGTCCACTGACAGACTTTCAGGTTAGGTTTCAGATATGAAAGTACAAAGGAGAGAGTAGTTGTCGATTCAGCTCATGTGGCATGGCAACGTGTTACCTGTCAGATCGAGAGCACGGCAACACCGTTGACGAGTGGCATGTTGACATGCTGGTCCGCATAATCTCTCCAGAACACAGAAGACTAGCTGTGGATGTAGAGCTCCACCACTGTGCAAGAAAGAGCTTCATGTGTTCTTCATACACACATGGGTAAATTCAGAGACATCTCGGCTTATAGAATCCATTGTGTGTGTCTCTGACATTGATCACTTGGGGGAATACAGTTTCAAAGTGTCAAGACCACTGCAGTTTTCAGCCAGAGCACTAAAAACAAACTCACACTTCAGAGGCAAACTCTCCAGTTTCCACGTTGCATGCACTTTTGCACACTGTATCCTCTTCGACCTTAATAAGAAAAGGCAAGCCAAGGAAAATATAAAGTGAGGTTTAAGGATTCTTCTGAGAGCATACAACTACCGCAACAAGGACCTTCAAGAAGAAAGGGGATTTGAACGCATACTTAAACCAAGCCATGGTCCTTGATGACAAGTGTAATCCTCACCAGCAAGCCGCTGTGCAGAACCATATCATTGAGGAAAAGCTTTCAAACAAATTTCACAGTACTGAGTCCCAAATGACACACTATTCCCATTTAGTGCACTACTTTTGACCAGGTCACATAGGGTTCTGCTCAAATGTAGTGCACTACACAGGGAATAGGGTGCCATTTGGGACACCACCACCACCAAGTTGAGGGTTTTTGTTAAATCACTTCAACGGATTTTGACTCAAATGGACAGGCCAACTGAAAGGTTATAACTGCTAAATGCCTTTACTACAACAATGAGATCGTGAATATTCTGAAATATATAGTCAGTTACTCTTTAGTAGTTTCTATATCCCATTTCATGTTCTCATGAACTGCATCAGATGTAAGAGCTCAGTTTCAAAACATAAGGGTTGTAGCAAGAAAAACCCATAATATAGAGGTTGGCAAAGCACACAGTTCCTATTTTCTCCATTTAGGTTAATGTTGAAAAGCTGGTTCGGTAAAGGCATTCCATGTGTGGCATATTGGAGATAGAAGGTTATAGGTTATAATTCTAGGCATAGAGTTTTCAGCAACCATTCTAAAACAACATTCCATACCAGAGCTACACATCACATTGCATACCAGCATTTCATTCCTCTCCATAGCCACATACACTGAGTGCACAAATCTGCTCTTGCCATGACAGACTGACCAGATGAATCCAGGTGAAAGCTATGATCCCTAGGGCGACAAGTAGCCTAGAGGGTAAGCACGTTGGGCCAGTAACTGAATGGTCTTTGTTTTGAAACCCTGCACCCTTAGGTAAAAAAAAATCTGCTAATGTTCCCTTGAGCAATTAAACCTAATTGCTCCTGTAAGTCGGGGGGATGCAACTCAATATTAGGAAGGTGTTCCTAATGTTTTGTACACTTAGTGTAGATCACATCGATACTAGAGTACATCAACATACCACCTTAAGCATAGACTCAATCTCCTCTTCTCTCTCACTACAGTCAAGACTTGTCTTTGAAAACAAGTTGTGAGTCTTTAGATTTAAAAAAAGAGAAATCTAAATTAAAATAATTCTCTGTGTTGTTCAGGTTTCTATCTCTTTGTTCAGAATCCATTACATTGGCTGCCAAGCTCAAGAAACATCCACAAGTTAAATATTATCTACACCTGTCTCATTAGAATACGTCAAAAACAGTGAAATTGTAGTTACAGTATCAGACAGACGTAGAGTTTGCTACAGAAGGAAATAATCCTACAGAAACAAGAAACCTGAATTATTATGTGGATTATAATTAATGGAAATTACTCAATGTGATTTGGATTTTAAAAAGTCAGCAATTTTTTCACCAAATGTTTTACCTAAATCAAATGGCAAGGTGATTTCACATTGAATTAATTTTAGCTGACAACTCAAACAGTATGATGGTTATGCCCCCGTAGGACGACAATGCCCCCATCCACAGGGCATGAGTGGTCACTGAATGGTTTGATAAGCATGAAAACAATGTAAACCATATGCCATGGCCGTCTCAGTCACCAGATCTCAACCAAACTGAACACTTATGGGAGATTCTGGAGTGGTGTCTGAGACAGTGTTTTCCACCACCATCAACAAAACACCAAATTATGGATTTTTTTATGGCAGGATGGTGCCACATCCCTCCAATAGAGTTTCAGACACTTGTAGAATCTATGCCAAGGTGCATTGAAGCTGTTCTAGCTCGTGGTGTCCCAATGCCCTATTAAAACACTTTATGGTAGTGTTTCCTTTATTTAGTCAGTTACCTGTATGTGACTGACTAGAAATAAAGCAGGCCCAATTTAACAGGATTCAACAGCATTCCAATGGCTCGCAAATACATACTGACACATCCAACTTGCATACAAACAAACAAAGACACCCAACGTTTGAAACGCAATTTCCTTGATACAACCCAGTCATACTTGGCACCGACAGAGAAATCAATCTCTGAGGATTTACCTTTCATAATTAAAGAGAGGATATTTCCATTTTCAGAAAAACAGTTTAAAAAAATCATAACTCTCAAAAGCAATTAGACTAAAAAGTATACTAATTTAGGAAAAGGCCCAGTAATACCTGTAAGCCTGTTATGTGTGCGAGCCTGGTCTGTCTGCCTGCCGTTTTTTTAAGCTTCACATGGCACTTGGCTGTGATGACAGCTTTTAAATACACTGTCTGTTGGCTGTAGGTGTGCCAGTGGTATTATGACTTATCCTCTTCTCTAGGCTGCATTCCAAGTTGTACTCTATTCTGTATATAGTGCAACACCTTTGATCAGGGTGCCATTTGGGACACAGGTAATGGAAATGAGATTCTCTGATTCTGAGAATCCAAGGGCAGCTTCACCAACACAGGCATCTTAATATATGCACATATTTACCTCACAAAGGACCTCAAAATCTATCAAGGTAAACCACACGACCAGAGAGTACAGGAGAAACAAGAGCTGGCGTAATGGGACATTCTCAGAAGCTTTACAAAGTACATTATTACAATGACCATTTTAACTGCTAAAGTAGCTGAACTGATAATAAACATTTTGTACTAGTGGCACCTATTTAGATAAAGCAGCAATTATATCTGGATCTACAAGGACCTTAACCTTTTACACTCGTGGGAATTGGCCTATACTATATGGATTGTGCTTTATTGAAATGATTCTTGCAGAAGATATATGAAAAGCATAATAACCATGGCAGCAATTGAAAGGGAACAGTTTGGAGATAATGGGGAACATATTAGACAAATGGCGAGTACACAACAGTTCATGTAAACTGTCATGGTCAAAACATAAAGAATCAATGGTTGTAAAGATGGGGAGAGATCTGGCCGTTATAAAAATATTTTTTTCTTGACAACCAACTCCACAAAGAAAGTCCTGCGGTTTTATCTTATCATAATTATTGCCCAGTCATATGGTCAAGTGCTGAAAAGAAGGACCTAGTTAAGCTGCAGCTGGCCCAAAACAGAGTGGCACATCTTGCTCTTCACTGTAATCAGGGGGCTAATATCAGTACTATACATTTCAGTCTCTCTTGGCTAAGAATTGAGGAAAATCTGACTACATCACTTCTTGTTTTTATAAGAAAAAATTATTTGTTGAAAATTCCAAATTGTTTGTAGTCAACTTACACACAGCACTGACACACACACTTACCCCACCAGACATGCCACTAGGTGTCTTTTAACAGTCCCAGAAAAAAGAGCCCTGATTGTATGAAACTCGCAAATGAACAGCAAACCTGCTTTTAAAAAACAAATAAAGCAACCCCTCCCGGCACAATGCCTCTCCCCTGTGTGACCTACTTGTTGTGTGTACGTACTGACATGTATGTGTAACTGATGAATGCACACACACACACACACACACACACACACAACGTTAATGTTTTAAGTATGTAAATTGTCAAGTATTTTGTCTGTAATGTGTTTTTCGGTATGTGTTGGACCCCAGTAAGACTAGCTGTCACTATTGGCGTCGGCTAATGGGCAGCTTAATCAAATCAAAAGACTGAATCCAAACATTACACTGTTGATTATGTGCATTTTGCATTTGCTGTACTTGTTGTACCACATTTGTTGATAACGAATTCTGTGGGGAAGGTGCCACATAAGACGAAACAATTACAAGGGTTTGAGTGAGAGGACTAACTGGTGTCTCCAAGTGGCCACACCTCTCCAAAGTGTGCACAGTTCCTAAGCAATTTCAATTAATTTTTATGACTCAAAGAACAGTCTTCAACTACAAGTTGTTGTTTTTTTATCTCTCATAACTGTGCCGTTGAGGAACTAGAGCAAGCACACTTGTAGTTGATTTATTTTGAACACAACACTGCATCCCCGACGTCACACAATTACTGTTGCTTTTTACGCAATCTAAAAATGGTTAATTATAAATCGCAATCTGGGTCAGGTGGGCATGATTTGAAAGCTTGTTCTATTGCCAACATGACTAGCTAGGTTATAAAATACAATCTTACAGTGCTAGCCATTCACAAGGCAATTCAGAGATCGTGATTTTGGTGTGCACAAAAAGGAGTCATGAGTGCATTCAGGTGTGTGTGCTCCGGCAGGTTTTCTTCACAAGAAACATATAGTTGAAGTCAGAAGTTTACATACACTTAGGTTGGAGTCATTAAAACTCGTTTTTCAACCACTCCACAAATTTCTTGTTAACAAACTATAGTTTTGGCAAGCCGGTTAGGACATCTACTAATTTTTCCAACAATTGTTTACAAGCCGAAGAACATCATCCCAATTGTGAAGCACGGGGATGGCAGCATCATGTTGTGGGGGTGCTTTGCTGCAGGAGTGACTGATGGCCTTCACAAATAGATGGCATCATGAGGCAGGACAATTATGTGGATATATTGAAGTAACATCTCAAGACATCAGACAGGAAGTTAAAGATTGGTCGCAAATGGGTCTTCCAAATGGACAATGACCCCAAGCATACTTCCAAAGTTCTGGCAAAATGGCTTAAGGACAACAAAGTCAAGGTATTGGTGTGGCCATCACAAAGCCCTGACCTAAATCCTATAGAAAATTTGTAAGCAGAACTGAAAAAGCGTGTGCAAGCAAGGAGGCCTACAAACCTGACTGAGTTATACCAGCTCTGTCAGGTGGAATGGGCCAAAATTCACCCAACTTATTGTGGGAAGCTTGTGGAAGGCTACCCGGAATGTTTGACCCAAGTTCAACAATTTAAAGGCAATGCTACCAAATACTAATTGAGTGTATGTAAACTTCTGACCCACTGGGAATGTGATGAAAGAAATTAAAGCTGAAATAAATCATTCTCTCTACTATTATTCTGACATTTCACATTCTTAAAATAAAGTGGTGATCCTTACTGACCTAAAACAGGGAATATTTACTGGGATTAAATGTCAGGAATTGTGAAAAACCGAGTTTAAATGTATTTGGCTAAGGTGTATGTAAACTTCTGACTTCCACTGTACATATGCCTATTCTGTTCAGAACAACCCAGGGTATGATGCTATGTCATTGTGTAACTGTAAATTAAACATAGTGATCATAAACATTTACACTGTATACAACATGAGTTTTATGATTTGGAAATGTAAAGTTCACATTTAGACTCACGGGTGTTTGGCTTGCTGTATGACATCACAGTGGTATTTATTATAATCCTCAACGTCTCATATTTCAAAATACATAGTCATCTTAATTTACTCAGACAACAAAAAATGTGCAAATTTTGCCCAATTAGCAGGAGGGATGGGAGCCACTTCTTGTTGCACGCGGTGCTCAAGTTCAGAATGGCTGTCAGTCAAAACCCATACAGAGGTGTGAAGCGCAGAGCCAGAGCTCTGACATCATGTATAGCATGTTACTGTACAGCACGACGTTCCAATTTACGAGCTTATTATTTCCCAAATTTGCCATTTTCAATCCCTATACGGGTACGAGTGTAAAGGGCTACCAAAATCTAAGTAGAAAACCAACACCAGGAGAGAAGGAGAAAGGAGAAAAGGAGAAGCAAGAGGGGATAAATCATAAATTCTCAGAAGTTTTAGAAGCTGGTGAAAGTTTATTAATAGGGCTTAAATGTTGTGCAAACGTTTTGTACTAGTGTCATCAGATTAGATAAAACAAGATGTATAAGGTCTGGATCTTTCCAGCCTCATAACCCTGTACTGTAGCAGTGATCCTACGCCTGTTTCACACCCTATAGGAGACAGAGGACATACTGCATGGTGAAGGCCCGGAATTAGACTCAGTATGTTGTTAGTTTTCTGCTACATCAACACTTCTATCCATCTCTCCCCCCGTGGCTCGCCTTCTGCCACTTCCAGGCTGGAACGGTGTGTATCCCAGATAAAACCCTATGCCCTATACATTCCCTATGTGATCTAGTCAGAATTAGTGGATTTAGGGAATCTGGTATCATTTAGGACTGGGCGATATATTGAATTATAACATTTATGTTTTTGCACGATATTCCAAATGCCTGTATCGCAGAATTTCGTTGTTATTTATGTCCGCTTGTTCTCATGTTGTCTTTTTGGTCTCGTCTCGTTCGCTCCTTCTGTACTGAGCACCTTCCCATTTACACCAGCTATCTGCATATAATGATGTGATGCTCATGTCTCCACCCTAAAAATGGGGGTCGTTGTCCCAAAGGCAGAAAGGCAGGCAACAAGCTTAGGTCGAAAAGAAGTGCAGAGATACGCACGGGGCTTATTTTGGACAGATTTTGGCGGCAGTGAAACCTCTCGCTTCATCTCTTTCACCCAAGCATCTTCCCCTACCACTCACGACAACAAAGATGAGAGATCACTTCTTCCTGACGGTTTTAACTCGCTATTTGCTCCAACAAAATCGGTCAAATGGACACCAAAACAGATGGAGACATTATTTTACTGTAACAGATGAAAATATAACCTTTCGAACCATATCCTGTTTATGTTTCAACTCCTCAAATATTCAAATTCATTCTGGAAAATGAATGCTCATTTTTTTGTGCGCGCATTACGGTACCACGTATCGCTAGCAGCATTTAATTCAAATAAAGATTGTTATACTAGCTGTTTAGTCTGTGTTTTATAAATGTGCAATGAGTATAAAACAATTGTATAAGGAATTGGCAACTCGTTCTCATTGTGAGAAATAAGGTAGGCCACTTGATTTCAACATCTGAACAAAGTGGTCAGGCTAGCATACTGTTCAAACAGTTGAAGACACGGGTTCATAACAATTCAACTGTTTTGCCATGTTAGCTGATTTCAGAGATTGTGGAATAATACCTAGATCATATTTGGCTAAACCTTAAATATAAACTGGCTACTAACTAGCACGTGGACTTGTGTTTGAGAGATTGTTTATGAGACCGGTGTTAATTTACTGTAACGCCTGCTACATTATTAGTGAATGTGCATTTTGCATAGTTCTGGTTCAATTTGTAACAAAAAGGACATGTTTATAGACAGACCTGAAAGCCAGATCAGTGATTATTGCAACAACAACAAAAAAGCAGGTACAACTATTTTGATAAAATAATTAAATGATCAGTGGGGGCTTACGGTTTTAAATGCAGTGTATTTTAGCTTTAATTGTACAACAAAGTTTATTTCCATAAAAAAGTACATAAGTAAGATATATCATGAATCGCCCATAAGTTTGAAAAAAAATGTAGATATCAGTTTTAGGCCATATCGCCCAGCCCTAGTGCTATTTGGAACTCAGTGGTGGTGGCATCTGCAGTTGGCACGCAATATGCTGCCAAAGGACAGTTTCCTGAGAGCTGTTACAGTACATTTCAGTGACGACTAGTGTCCAGCTAGCCATGCGTATAGCCCACAGTACATGTCAAACCCTGATGATTTCAGAAACATGCTGTACATCCATAGAGCTTTAAAATGACATATCCTGAATAGATTTTCTATATCTGCATTAAAGATATCAAGATGCCACGGTGTTGGTCTTACAAACATGTAATGTTATGTGTACCCTTATCACGTTAAAAACACAATTGAAACCCCTTCGACTTGGCTCATGTAAGAAAAATTGTGCTATTACAACCAGACTTGAGCATTGAAAATTGTATCCCATCCCTGGTACAGCTCATCAAACTCTTGAAGACCAATTTCATTCAATTTGTACAGGCAAGAGGGATTCCAATCTTGCAGAACAAATAAAATGTAGAACAGAATGTGTGCAAGAAATGTCAGAAATGCTAAATTGACCTATTCAATATCCAGAGAAAGATCAAGACAAGATGGGCGGCAAATCATCCAACCTCTATGAATGGCCACACAACCTGAACCACCGTTACCAAATAAGACCAAGTAAATAGCACTTACCTTAGTGAAGTGTAGTAGATCTTTGCACTGTTGCCCTCAGGTCCGAGTGATTAAAAGCAAGTAAAAAAAGGTGTACTCTCGGTGTGTGTTTTAGGATCTAAATCATGTTTAATCATGTACCTAAATGTAAAATGGCAGTAACAAATATTGATGTACTGCAGGTAATGGATGGATCCGAATCACAGATATCAGAAAATGGTTGCATTTCTGATACAGTGCAGGAGGGAAATGGTTCCTCATCCATTTTATGAATTTATACTATATTTACTTGTGTCTGAGGATATTGTGTAGACTTACCTGTACAAACAAATTTCAATGACTTTCACTGTATCATGCTAATTTATTTTCACAAACACATCCCTTACCTGACTTAGACAGAAATGCTACAGTATTACAGGTGATAATATGAGAATAATTAATTGAGAATGCAAATGGAACACTGGAATGGAATTTCAGTCTCACAATTCCTACAGTGACAAAGGTCATGCCTTCAAACAATGTCATTTTGTTAAACTAATTTCACCCTTAAATAGAGATCAGATACTACAGATACTCGTAAGTCATAAATGATCATTCCCGTTTTACCCCACATGTACATTTTCTCACACACAACCTACATGCTGCTGGGACATCGACATTGTCTTTCACTGACGACTGAAGCCCCCAGGCATGTCACATAACATAATATAATACGTATGGATGAAACAAACAAATCAAATGGACTTCTCCTTTAAATCTGCTTGTCTTGGTGTGATCTGTTAAGGAATCTAATTAACAAAGCAAAGCTGTTTACCTGGAATGCTCAGTAGGGACCTTCGAAGCCAACCTTCTCCTTCCCTTCGCCCTGGGTAGGAGAGGCAAACGGGCAAAGATCAGAGGTCCACTTACCCTCTGTGGAGAGCGGCACAGCAGCACAGCCAGCCAGGATAAGATGCTGCCCAGCCCATGGGGTGCCCAGCCCATTGCCCGCTGCCCACGACACTCTGGTTGGTCAGACACTGGGGCCAGATATAGCCTTCCCCCCGAACCACACCACACTACCCACCAATACGTTGAACAAGATAAATCATTACCGGTGGGAAGGGCTGCACTGGCATCAGGTACCAGCAGTGTAGAGTGGACATCACATGTCCCCCCTTTATGAATGTCATTATGGTTTCCATGCATCAAGCAGAAATGAAACAATCCACTCCTCATAGAAAGGTGTGAGCAGCAACCTACCTTGGGTACCGTGACACACATACATTTTATATAGTAGCAACATAAAACAATGAAATAATGCCAATGGACTTTATATACTTAATGAAATCAGCATATAAGGCCACAACAGACAGCAGACTTGACACAGTCGTATGAGTACATTGAGTTTGAGTAAAAAAAGAGAGGTGAGTACCTTTACTTTTACCTATGATATTTGATGGAATGTTCCATGGTAGAAAGTAGTTTCCAGACAAAAGAGGAGAAGAAGAGGGAGAGAGAAAGGAAAGACATACACCCATAAGTGTCATGGTCATATGGACGGGCAGGGAAGAACACAGAGTGGGTGCATCTCAAATGGAACCCTATTTCATATAGGACCCTGGTCAAAAGTATAGGATTATATAGGGAATAGGATGCCATTTCAGACGCACCCAGAGAAAACACAGAGAGAGGCACGATGGGGTAAATATAATATCTGAGATGAGGTGAGAGATTGATGGAATGCTGGTGTGGGTATGAGGTTAAGGAGGGGTTGAGGGGGTAAAGCACATGTGAGCAATATTGTATTTCCTGCCTTATGGTGCATGCTGGGAAATGAGCATCATCCAGACTGGCATGGAGAAGATGTGTCCTAAATGGCACCCTATTCCTTATGTAGTGCACAACTTTTGACCAGGGGGCCCTGGTCAAAAGTAGTGCACTGAATAGGGAATAGGGTGCCAATTTGGGATGCTGGCAGAGATTGCCTTGAAAATGGAGAGAAGTTGTCAATCATCTAGCTTGCTCACTGTGGCTCACTGACTGGCAGCTAAAGCATTCAAGCAGCAAGGGTAATATAGAGGGGTGTCTGATGTAGCATTTCAGCTACCTAGAGTAGAGTTTCCCAAACTTGGTCCTGGGGCTCCCCTGGGTGCATGTTTAGTTTTTTCCCTAGCACTACAAAGCTGATTCAAATAACCCACTCATCGTCAAGCTTTGATTATTTGAGTCAGCTGTGTAGTGCTAGAGCAAAAACCAAAACGTGCACTCAGGGAAGGCCCCAGGACCGAGTTTGGAAAACCCTGACTTAATTGTACATCACAATTATGCATTATCTTCAGCATGTTATGTTTGATTTTGATGATATGATGTAATTGCCAGCTGAATGAAGATGGGTTTGAAACATACTCGCAAGAAAAGTAGGCCAGAAATTAAAGCAATTTGGTCGAGAAAAAATAAAGAAAACAGATGTGCTGATTTGAGGCGATGAGTCGAGGGAAGTGGGATGAAGACAAAAACGTGTGAAAAGTAATACAAAAAAACAGCAAAGAAAAAAAAAGAACAGCCAGGATGAACAAACCAAACCAAGTCATTCACTGTTGCAAAGCAGCTGAAATGAATGACAGACCAGATCTGAAAAGCAGTTTTAATAGCCCTGAGTACCCCCAGCCAGCAGCAAGAGAACGAGAAGCAGCGAAATAAGTCTTTGTATCGACCACAAAGGGAGAGGGGGCGGAGGGGGGATAATGGAGGCAAGAGTGGAAAAGGAACCGGACCCATACCTTGGTCGCCCATCATCAAGTGCGCCAGACCTTAAAGGGAAACAAGAGCACAGTCAGCAAAGAGACAGGGGATCACGGGTGAGGCTAAGGCTGCTTCCCAAATGACATCCTATTCTCTTTATAGTGCACTACTTTTGACCAGAGCCAGTGCACTTTAAAGGGAATAGGGTTCACTTGGGACGCTACCTAGGTCAAACTGACACACAGGCATCTGTGTCTGGTAGATGCCTGTGGTATTTTGGGAGGTGTTGGGGAGTTGGGGTAAGGGAGAAGGGGGACGGAGAGAGAGGAAGGGGTATAGTCAGACGAGGTTGGGTTAGGGTGATGAGCATGTTTTCAACCAAGAGAGAGGTTGCAATGCATCATCAGTCAGACTTACTAGAGTTAAATTAACAGTAATGATTGGAAGTTAGTCGAGGTTCCATTTGTCCAAGAGGGGGATCCTTTGAGAATGCTCAACCCAGTCCACCTACTATACCTACCAACCCCCAAAACAATGGCCTGACTCCACGATTTAACAACGATTTGAGATGTGAATCAGTCATTGGATCGACATTTCTCTCCATTCAGTTTCAAAGATCCAAACTGAGTATTTGCATGATAATAATGTCAGAAAAATAGATACACATTTGATTGGGCAGGGTCTGGTCATTTTCCCCTCCTTCATGCAAATATTTAAGACACTATTGCAAATAAATACATTATCTGGGCCATAAATTCAGAGTTTTTTCGGTAAAGTTTTATTCAGTTGTTTACTCTGAAACTATTTCCTCCTTGTAAATGGGAACAGACTATTGCATACTTCCCGCAGTTTGCAGAAACCATAAAATGTTTGTTCTATCCCTTCCAAACCATTAACTAATGTAATGTAGTGCATCAACAATAACCTGCAGAATATTTTTTTCAAACCAGTGGGAGAGCCAAGGCACAGTTTGATAGTATAGTAGTAGCTTAAATACTTACCCACTTCTTAACATACATAGCTCAACTTTTGCCCGAACTTTCACTGATATTCATTGATATGTATCTATGAGAGATTTCAAGAATAATAGCAACTGCAATGCAGCAGCAATTTAAGAGAATTTTCCACAATTTCTCATCAGGATGGTGATAATCAGTGTTAATAACAGATAACCTTTCCAGTCCATAATTGCACTATCCCAAACCACACATCTCTCCTGAACCAATTGCCTAGCACATGCTGCAAAAACATCTACTCAGAACCGCAAATGAGAAAAGATATAGAGCCAACTTACCATTTCAGTAGCACATTTTAACAACTTTTCCCCATAACAAACATGAGGAGTAATCTAAGCCATGAAAACCACAGCATGGTTTTAGTGAGTTAAATCATGGTGCAAAGATGATAAAACCATGATAAAGAAAATAGAAAGTAGAATACCTACCTTCAACATGGTTGTCTTCTGCAAGCGGACGGACGGACGGGCGGAAGGAGAGAGAGGAAAAGGAAGACATTCGTTAAGCAGCATGCAGACTGGTACAGGGCCGTTGCATGTCGTAACCATGCAAGGCATCACACATCACATGCAAAGTGCCCCACGTTGTACTGTATTGACAACCCCAGCAGAGGAAAGGTCTTGGTGCTGCAGAGGCCTACTATCTCTTAGCTGTTCAACACAACTGGCTGTGTTTCAATGCTGCAGAGGCTTACTATCTCTTAGCTGTTCAACACAACTGGCTGTGTTTCAATGCTGCAGAGGACTTCTAATCTGTCAAATTTCTGTTAAACTATTTTCTGCATAACTATCTGTTTTGGGGTTTTAGAAAAGCTCTATAAAAATCCCATGTATTATTATTAACGTGACATTAAATTATACTTTCAGTCTTTGATCATATGCCTACCTGGGATACAGGACACAGCTTTATTTAAGCTTGTTAAGATATTGAGTGGATTGCTATGGCCCCTATGGATAGCATTGTTTGTTTTGCTGTTAATGTTAGCTTGTCTGCTAGCTTGTTGTTAGCTTGTCTGCTAGTTTGTTGTTAGCTTGTCTGAGAGCTTGGCTGCTAGCTTGTTTTCTAGCTTGTTGTTAGCTTGTCTGCTAGTTTGTTGTAAGCTTGTCTCTTAGCTTATTAGCTTGGCTGCTAGCTTGTCATTAGCTTGTCACTTAGCTTGTTGAGCTTGTCTATTAGCTTGTCTGCCATGTGCCCACTCTGCATGTACTCTTTCAATCCCATTTACTAGACTGTCTACTGCAACAAAAGAATGGTTATAGGAGTACATTCAACTGAGAGAAAACAAAGTGAGTTAGCAAATGTATTGGCGAAAGCTAGAAAAGGGTATAAAATAAGGTGTAAAGTGGTGTAGACCAAGTAAAAGAGGTGGTGAATAGGGCACATGCAGTGTTCAGTAACAGTGAAAGGGGGAGATTTAAAAAATAATAATAATAATAATTATTAAATTTCACTTTTATTTAACAAGGCAAGTCAGTTAAGAACAAATTATTATTTACAATGACAGTCTACCACGGCCAAACCCGGATGACGCTGGGCCAATTGTGCACCGCCCTGCCCTATGGGACTCCCAATCACAGCCGGATGTGATACAGCCTGGAATCATCCAGGGACTGTAGTGACGCCTCTTGCACTGAGATGCAGTGCCTTAGACCGCTGTGCCACTCGGGAGCAGTGTCTGTCAGCTGATGTATATTTATGTTTGCATGCATGTACACTACTGCTCAAAAGTTTTAGAACACCTACTCATTCAAGGGTTTTTCTTTATTTGTACTATTTTCTACATTGTATAATAATATTGATTACATCAAAAAAATGAAATAACACATATAGAATCATGTAGTAACCAAAAAGGTGTTAAACAAATCAAAATATATTTTATATTTGAGATTTTTCAAATAGCCATCCTTTGCCTTGATGACAGCTTTGCACACTCTTGGCATTTTCTCAACAAGCTTCACCTGGAATGCTTTTCCAACAGTCTCGAAGGAGTTCCCACATATGCTGAGCACTTGTTGGCTGCTATTCCTTCACTCTGCCGTCCGACTCTTCCCTAAACATCTCAATTTGGTTGGATCGGGGGATTGTGGAGGCTAGGTCATTTGATGCAGCACTCCATCACTCTCCTTCTTGGTAAAATAGCCCTGACACAGCCTGGGAGGTGTGTGTTGGGTCATTGTCCTTTTGGAAAACAAATGATTGTCCACGAAGCCCAAACCAGATGGGATGGCGTATCGCTGCAGAATGCTGTGGTAGCCATGCTGGTTAAGTGTGCCTTGAATTCTAAATAAGTCACAGATTGACACCAGCAAAGCACCTCCACACCATAACACCTCCTCCATGCTTTACTGTGGGAAATAAACATGCAGAGATCATTAGTTCACCCACACCTCGTCTCACAAGGACACGGTGGTTGGAACCAAAAATCTCCAATTTGGACTACAGGCCAAAGGACACATTTCCACCAGTCTAATGCCCATTGCTCGTGTTTCTTGGCCCAAGCAAGTCCTTTCTTCTTATTGGTGTCCTTTAGTAGTGGTTTCTTTGCAGCAATTTGACCATGAAGGCCTGATTCACACAGTCTCCTCTGAACAGTTGATGTTGAGATGTGTCTGTTACTTGAGCTCTGTGAAGCATTTACATGGGCTGCAATTTCTGAGGCTGTTAACTCTAATGAACTTATCCTCTGCAGCAGAGGTAACTCTGGGTCTTCCATTCCTGTGGTGGTCCTCATGAGATCCAGTTTCATCATAGCGCTTGATGGTTTTTGCGACTGCACTTGAAGATTTTTTTTCGTATTGACTGACCTTCATGTCTTAAAGTTATTATGGACTGTCATTTATCTTAGCTTATATTAGCTGTTGTTGCCATACTATGGACTTGTTCTTTTACCAACATAACTTGTCACAACATAACTAATTGGCTCAAATGCATTAAGAAGGAAAGAAATTCCACAAATTAACTTTTAAGAAGGCACTACTGTTAATTGAAATGCATTCTAGGTGACTACCTCATGAAGCTGGTTGAGAGAATGCCAAGAGTATGCAAAGCTGTCATTAAGGCAAAGGGTCGCTTTTTGAAGAATCTCAAATATAAAATATATTTGGATTTGTTTAACACTTTTCTGGTAACTACATGATTCCATATGTGTTATTTCGTAGTTTTGATGTCTTCACTATTATTCTACAATGTAGAAAATAGTAAAAATAAAGAAAAACCCTTGAATGAGTAGGTGTTCTAAAACGTTTGACTGGTAGTGTATGTACTCTATGTATATATATATACACACACACACACACACACACACACACACATATATATATATAATATATATAGTAAAATCAATATTTCATTATTAACATTTTCAATATTTATTTTAAGTTTGAACTGAAATATGGCAAATGCAATAATACTTTTTTTTCCACGTGAATGAGGACTGCTGAAAAAGAGAGAGAGTGTGATGGGGAAATCATGCCTATTTCTGGACTTTCACAAAAGGGCAGAGAGAGAGTTGAGCCCATATCTACAAAGTATCTCAGCGCAAGAGTGCAGATCTAGGATCAGTTTAAGCATTTAGATCATAATGACTAAGATTCTATGGACATATCTCAGATCAGCACTCATAAATAATTAGTAGTGAGCAGAGATGTGCTAAAGTGCTAGGGGACATCACCTCACAGTCAAAGTGAAATTAGTGACATGGTGATAAGGAATTTAAAGTAAAAAGAATGTGAGGTCTATCAACACTATCAGAGACTGATAAAGTTGTCATGTCTGTTGCCACAACGATGGCAAACTAGGTGCCCAGCATGTCATGCCATTGCCTCTGGTGGGGAACATTACATTTGGAGGAAGTATGTGTTACAATAAAGCATGCAATAATCATTGAAAGGTTGAGAGGATGTAAAGGCCTCCTAAAACAGAACAACACATTGGTCAGTCAACATTTCTCATCAACATTTAGTTATATAAGTATTATAAGTGTTCAATTAGTAAATCAGTGAAACTGCTGGCTATTACAGATAACAGACGTATAATTCAATTCAGAAGGTCGACTGTAGAAATATTGATACATGAACTTTACAGAAGTGAACACTGGTTGGTTTTTACACTAGTTAAAACAATTTGCATTACATCTGTAATATGTTTTAATCTGATTTATCAATTTAAAGGAGAAATCGTGAGTCATGAGAATGCAAACTTTTAAGATTAGATAAATAATGACATGCAATTTGATTATATAGCTTTACATGTATATAAGTGAATATGAGCTATGTGATAACTATAGAATGAGTAATTTCTTTGTCTGAAAGTACCATGTCATCATGTAGGTATACCTACACATTGGACGTTGGGCCACACAGCATAGCTCCTAGCTCCCATCAGATGAAACAAGTATCCTACCTCTCCTCAATGGTTTCAGGCCCCGATTCAAGCGATTTATTGACCAAGAAACTTACCAGCATATCAGCTCCCCTTCCAAATCAGACACCATGCACCACAACCAACCAATAAAAGTGTGAGAGCAGCAGCATTTTGTGAACAAAATATGATGCAAGTACTGTAATAATGAGGACTTTGTTATGGTAATAAAAGGAAATGTTTGTAATTTCTTCAACTGTAAGCTACATATACAGTACATCTCTGTCGGCATGGTTGGAATGGGCATATAAGGAAATATTGGGCACTTTGATCATAGCCGTGGGAAGTAGGGGAGCTGATGGTGCTGCAGCACCCCCTGAAAAATCAGAATAAAAAATATATTTATACATTTAAAAAATATATATTTCACTAAAGTAGCGCACTCGTCCTTTACTAGTCTGTATTAGCGGACCACCTATCAGCAAAATAAATCACAGCACCCCCACACCCAAACTACTTCCCGCGGCTATGACTTTGTTCACAAAAGGATAGCTTGATGATGAGAAGCACGCTTCCTATTCAAAAAGCATTCTGGGGTGGCAACAAGCTTTGAGCTGGTATGGTGAAGTGACAACAGTAGCGATGAGGAGAAAAGTAATAAAGCAGGGGCTGTTTGCTGATATATCTATACCTTAAAGAACAGCTCTTAATTATCATCCCACAGGAACACATAAACACTTCAAACATTTCACCGGGGTGAGAGTGTTCTCTGGATTGTGACTGTATTTTGACAAGGATAATTTTGATATTTTTAACTATGAATGTGTCATTTTAATAAAAATGGGTTTTTGATGCACAATCTGTCCAATGATTTTATCACCATTTTATTACTCTGTTTCTAGCGTTTCTCTTCCTCTTATATTAGTAATTTCAAAACCAAATGGAATTTCAAAATAAGAATATCACATCCAATGAAATCTGCTTTACAGTAATTTAAGCTTGAAAAAAATGTATGTTGTTTCTTTCATCCAACCGTGTAGTTCTATACACTCTGATAAAAATCTATACATCCATCAAACAAATAGAAAAGCAGGGTCAACGATAGGGGAAAAATCTCCATGGCAACCTATGACAACATCTAAGACCATCCAACAAGTAAAAGCCAAGACAGATAACCTTCATTCAGATTTCTACACAGAATGACTTGACTAAAGCCAAGAGTAGTTCAAATTATGTTTCTACACTACCCAGCTACGTACGTTCAAACCACGTTGAACCGAAATTGAACTTAAAATTCTCAATTCATACATGTAGTTTTATTTCCTGACCTAAACTGTTGCAGATGAATTGCCTTTATATCCTATGTTCACTGTACTATCTGAATGCGCCACATGAAGACAAATAAAAAAAGACTAGGACAAAATTTAAATGTCATCTTACAACCTCTCCTCAAACTAGGGTTCATGACAGATGTCACCATGACACACAACAGGACACTATCCTTACCAAATCTACCCATACAACTATTTCTTTAGTGTAGTACCTTTCTAACAGTGATTCAACTAGGGATCATGTTATGACAGATACCATTTACACCAAACCCCCACCTGTCCATCACACACAGACACACAACACACACACACACACACACACACACACACACAAGTAATATAATAATTACTTTTGGGGATTACGTAGATTACATTTAGTTACATTTAACTGGTTTTAACACACAAACACACACACACACACACACAAACACACCACTTTCTCCCTTCCCAAATCTCCCCAGCTGGTTGATAATCCTGGCAGAGGAATAAACCTGCCTAATCCCCTTGACGAAGCAGCGATCCCACTGCCATTGTGCTGCTAATACCACACAACAATACAATGCACTTCACTCCACTTAGCTCGACTCCCATGCAGAAAACACTATATACATATTGGTATATGACATAGTGCCATGTAGAGCCCATGATTATAGTCAAAACACCAGCTTGTACACAGCTAGTACACATACAGTACACATAGCCGAAAACCGAGCATAACATTGCCTCTCTAGTAATAGGCATACTACTAAATTCATCTGCATACAACATCTGTATCCAATATTACTCTTATTTAGCCTGTACACATACAGCACATGTCCACACACAGCCTGCATTCAAGACCATCTGTATATGTCATTGGATTTAGGTTAAAAGAGTGTGTGTGTGTGTGTGTGTGTGTGTGTGTGTGTGTGTGTGTGTGTGTGTGTGTGTGTGTGTGTGTGTGTGTGTGTGTGTGTGTGTGTGTGTGTGTGTGTGTGTGTGTGTGTGTGCGTGTGCGCGTGTGTGTGTGCGTGTGTGTGTGCATTGGAGGGTATGACATTTGTTTTCACATTCTAAAACATGTGTGCCACTCATTGTACTGCAGACTGAGTTACTATGAAGCACTGACTTACTATGAAGGACTGAGTTACTATGAAGGACTGAGTTACTATGAAGGGCTGACTTACTATGAAGGGCTGACTTACTATGAAGGGCTGACTTACTATGAAGGGCTGAGTTACTATGAAGGACTGAGTTACTATGAAGGACTGAGTTACTATGAAGGACTGAGTTACTATGAAGGGCTGAGTTATTATGAAGGACTGAGTTACTATGAAGGACTGAGTTATTATGAAGGACTGACTTACTATGAAGGGCTGACTTACTATGAAGGGCTGACTTACTATGAAGGGCTGACTTACTATGAAGGGCTGACTTACTATGAAGGGCTGAGTTATTATGAAGGACTGAGTTACTATGAAGGACTGAGTTACTATGAAGGGCTGACTTACTATGAAGGACTGAGTTACTATGAAGGACTGAGTTACTATGAAGGGCTGACTTACTATGAAGAACTGAGTTACTATGAAGGGCTGAGTTATTATGAAGGGCTGAGTTATTATGAAGGACTGAGCTACTATGAAGGGCTGAGCTACTATGAAGGACTGAGCTACTATGAAGGGCTGAGTTACTATGAAGGGCTGACTTACTATGAAGGGCTGACTTACTATGAAGGGCTGAGTTATTATGAAGGACTGAGCTACTATGAAGGGCTGAGCTACTATGAAGGGCTGAGTTACTATGAAGGGCTGACTTACTATGAAGGGCTGACTTACTATGAAGGGCTGAGTTATTATGAAGGGCTGAGTTATTATGAAGGACTGAGCTACTATGAAGGGCTGACTTACTATGAAGGGCTGAGTTATTATGAAGGACTGAGCTACTATGAAGGGCTGAGTTACTTATATCATACTGAAGCATCAAACTCTACTTCATTCACCGACTGTCAAATGTTATCGGTTTGAGTAACTATCATCAAAATCCTTAGCTCAGTGAATGTCCCTCTGGATTTCTGTGTAGCCTAATATTTTGGAGAGAATTAAAAGCTAAGCATTGGTACTTTTATGACCAAAGAAAGGGTCTAGGCCTGGCAACTCCTAACTTTGAACACCACTTAGGCAAATTCAGAAGATTGCTTCTCCCTACACTTGCTTCTCCCTACACTTCATCACATTGGGATAATGACGTTTAAAATGTTAAGTTGAAATGGTGCTGGAATAACAGAGGCAGTGCTCCTGTTGTCTTTGTGCTGACTTGAGGTAACTCTGTTGTTCTATATCAGTAGTTTTTTTGTAAACTGTCGAAAACATTAACTTGCTTGACCATGCTGCAGGTGACCTACACAAATAGCTAGCTAGAACAAAGTGTTAAAAAGATAAATTCATTTAAAAAGATTAAAAGCAATACAAATAAGTTCTCCAGCAGGCATCTGTTTGCTTTGTGGATTTCACTGTACTCTCCGGCTTTGTGATGAAACAAACTAATGTGTAGTTGAATTTATTACGCCATTGTGTGACTGTAGTCTTTTTGTTGTCATGGCCTTATTGTATATCATGGTGGCGTATGAATGGGTTACAGATCAAACAACACAATTATCACATCACAGGTTGTAATATGGCTTATTAACTGTCTTGACTTGGCTTTCTCGGTGACTTGGGGTGGCAGGTAGCCTAGTGGTTAAGAGCTTTGGTTCAGTAACTGAAAGGTGGCTGATTTTAATCCCTGAGCCGACGAGGTAAAAAAATATGTCGATGTGCCCTTGAACAAGGCACCTAACCACAATTGCTCCTGTAAGTCACTCTGGATAAGAGCGTCTGCTAAAATGACAAAAAAATAATTATAATTATACACACACCGCTACTGCCGTCTATAATTTAATAACGCCTGCTAATTTAATTACAACATGTCCTCCAGCTGCGTCATGCCCTGAGACACGTTACCCGTTTCACAGAACTAGCATAGTGCATATTTTACCATTTTCGTTATGAAGACAATTCTCTACAATGTCGAAATAACATAACAGAGCTTTCAAATTCAGTGCCACGGCTGCCGCCTGTGCCTATCATGATGACATGTTGAGAATTAAGCAGGCTTCATTTGCTGTGTAATAACGCAGTCACAATGATTAAGAAATCAATTGGCCCACTTTTTCTCTGTGTACTTTCAAAGATCAACTTAAATGTTTAACATCGTTTTAACTGAGTTAATTACTCTTAAACTCTCAAAGGTAGACTATGAACTTGTTATAATCAAATGTATGTGTGAGTACTGCATAGGTGTAATAGATTGTATTATGTAGACGCATCTGACAAACATTCTCATCGAGCTTTCTTTAAATGCTTCAGTTCAAATAGACATAGCTCTTCTTGACTGATTAAATCGATGGAGTAGATCAGCATTACTATTCCAGGCAGATTGTGGATTCTATCATTGTAATTGTCTGCATAATGTCCAACCCCATATGGGATTTGGATTTGTTTGTGTGTATATATATATATATATATATACACACACAAACACACTACCGGTCAAAAGTTAAGACATACCATATGTGTTTTTCTAAATTTTTACTATTTTCTATATTGGAGAATAATAGTGAAGACATCAAAACTATGAAAAAACACATATGGAATCATGTAGTAACTAAAAGAGTGTTAACAAATCCAAATATATATTATATTTGAGATTCTTCAAATAGCTATGCTGGTGAAGTTTGCCTTGAATTCAAAATTAATCCACTGTACCTGTACCCCCTGTATATAGCCTCGTTATTGTCATTTTCTTGTGTTACCTTTTGATTTAATTTATTTATTCTCACTTTAGTTTATTTGGTAAATATTTTCTTAACTCTATTTCTTGAACTGCTTTGTTGGTTAAGGGCTTGTAAGTAAGCATTTCTCAGTACCTGTTGATTTTTGATAATACATTGCAAATCTCTACTGCAAAGAATTCTTCCACCCACATATACATTATATGGCCTACGCCCACTACTTTCTAGCCACCAACTTTTCTGATCCACGAACAAAGCAGCAGAAAACCTGAAACAAACCACAGATGCATCAAGGGAGAAAAATAGAAGTGACTTAACATTCTCAAAGGTCAATGCCACCCATTCTACCGATTCAGAGAAAATGAATGGATCAATGTGTTGTTAAATTACAATTTAGGCCAAATCAAGACTAATGAGAGTGTGTAGCTCATCGCTCAGCTGTGCAGTCTGGTCTGATCTCCACACACACACACACACACACACACACACACACACACACACACACACACACACACACACACACACACACACACACACACACACACACACACACACACACACACACACACACACACACACACACACACACACACACACACACCATAATGCATCACACAAGACCAGAGGAAGGTTATAGTGGCATGTCTTACGGCCATCACCATATTCCTCATTATCCTCCACAGACCACAGTTAGTGGTGAGAGAGAACGAGGGGGATATGGATGGGAGGAGAAAGTGAGTGAGAAAGAGAGAGGAAGACAGAGAGACAGACAGACAGAAAGAAAGCAAGAGCAGTTAGTGAGACAGAGAGAGCAAGAGAGTGAAAAAGAGAGCGGGGTAATGGAAGGATAAAGAGAAAAGGAAAGCGAGAGAGAGAGAGAGAGAGAGAGAGAGAGAGAGAGAGAGAGAGAGAGAGAGAGAGAGAAAGAAGAAAAGGATGGGGGCCAAGTGACCAGCCGCTCTTGATAGAAATCGATAAGACCCACAGCCAGCTGCAGCTGGAAGCTCGAGGCACGGTGCAGGGTTACATCCCAAATGGCACCCTATCCCAACCTCTATTGAGTGAACACTATGGGATTTGGCCAGAAGTAGTGCACTATATAGGGAATAGGTTGCCATTTGGTACACACACACTTTTTGCACTCACCAGCTTAGTCTGCTGGAACTTTAATGCATTCAGACCAAGCACAATCTCGGCTTTATGTAGCTTATCATTAGCCCATTTGTCATCCCTCTATTGATCTGATGCTGAGCTAGCATGGCTAGATAGCTATCATACCAGTGCATTGAAATCTGAACTAGCATGGCTAAGTAACAAGTGGGTAGAGGGTATACAGTGGCTATCTAGTAGCCCAGTGGTGGATTTAGGTATAGGCGACATGGGCAGCCACCCAGAGCAACGTCTTCCCGGAGGTGGCACAGGGTGCCCGTCCAAATTTTGGGGGAAATGGTGACATTTGCGAGATCGGTTTTCTATCGCTCATTTTCACGTCGTGTGTGGGACTTATGGGTCAATTAACCTTGTCGGGGTGGGTGCCCTGATTCCAGTTTGTGAGCTAGGCAGGCTACTGCCTGAGAAGGTCTCCCACTCAGAAGTACGAGATGGGGAGGGGGAGGTTGACCTCAGGTCTCCCCACTGGAAGTCCGTGGTAGGGGGAGCGGGGGAATCTATCAAATAGAGCACCTCTAACTTTGTACAGTACTAATGCAATTAGTAAATTCCGTCACACTACGAAATACTACCAAATAAACCGCAATTCATTCATAATACTGTGAATATATAGTTTCACAGACATATTGTTGCTTCTTTTTTTTTTACCCAGGGAGCCTTACAAGCTAGAACCACCACTCCAGTACCCTATTCCTCTGTTGTACATTTGTTACATTGTTGATTTTATGGCATCCCTCTGGCTGCAACAAGAGATGGAAAGGCTCTAAAAAATACACTAAAGCAATGGGAAACTGAAAATCCTCAGTGGAAATAGTAACAGCCATTCTACATGTACCGTGTACATGTACCAACAACCGCATGATACATTTCCTGCTGACAGCTTCTCCAATTCCAAAACATACTGTAGGAAGTATGATACTCCCTACTGAATACTGCCAGTTCGTATGTAGCCTACAAACTTGCTACTGCTAAAGTAGCTATGGCAGTATAGTCTCCCAATCCCTATCCCCAATACACTGTGATTATATATTGTATAGTGTACTGCTAGCTTTGCCAGTATCTGGATTTAAATCCCCACTACACTGTTCTACTTTAAGTTGATACGTGGACAATGAGAGCCCATCCGCCTGTCCGGCTTTTTCCACGAAGACGTCCTTTACTCCTTTATCTGCTATGGTCCAGACAGAGGGAATAGTGGGAAAGAACAGATGCACAGAAGAGCTCTCTATTCTTTGACATCTTGTGGGTCGTCCGACCGCCTGCCTGATCCAATGGGATAATCATAAGCAGACTAGCTTACAATTCTAATAACCTTAATCCGAGGGACTGACAATATCTGCGATAGTACTACAGATGTGGAGTTACATCTTGCTTGTTGCAATGCCACAGAAAATAGTCTAAACACTGATGTAATGTTGCCTGGTTGCAATGCATTAAGGAGACAATACAGGATAGAGTATCGTACATTTGGCTATTTCAGCATATTTCAAAGATATCATAAAACATAAGCTATAAATAATTTGCAGCATGCTGCTCATGAAATTAGAGCAACTGGCTTTTCTCTTTTTAAACCACTCAGCCTAATTCATGCAATATGATCTTACTATGTGAGGTTCTTCATAATAGTCTTGTAATTCCACGAGCAGAAATATAGCCCTAGGAGTATAGTCATTATTGCAATATACAAGGAGAAATTACCACATATCAGTTGGATGCCAATGACTATGGGAAAATGGGAATTTCATCATGGGGGTACAGTGTAAATGATCCGTGCTGTAAAAATGACAGACCCAGTTTGAGACCCACCCTTCCTCCTTCCTCTATCATTATAACTACTGATTGTTTTTATAGTGGGCCTGCTGCGTCTACAATAAAATGCTGTATTTACTCTTTCACTGCATACAGTACTCCAACACTCAGTCATATAGAGTGGCTTCCAACCAGCAGCATCAAAGAGCAACGTATTTTTCTGAAACCCAAGAGACACCACACACACACACACACACAGCCAGGGATCTAGCTTTCCTCCTCCTCTTTGTGAAGGATCTCTTTCCTCAGTCTCTCATTATGTGGAGTTCAATCCAATCAGATTCAGATTGCTAGATATAATTACACATGGCTAACAGAGTGAAATTAGTCAATTTTGTTAAACATATGACTACAAACTGACTAATTATTTGAAAGTTTGTTTGTAGGTGAATAATCTTTTTGACATTGATACAGCAAGTGTCAGCATGCTTTAAACTGGTGATTTGCTGCTACAGCTATCCATGCAGTTTACGCTGAGGTGCTGTCCACGGTGCTGAAACTCATGTGGTGGCTAGTTCGATATGTTTTAACACGTGCATGTTGCAAACTATAATTTGGTTCAACCATTCATAATTTTAACAAAGGAATGAAATGTGTACATGTTGTCTTACATAAGCTATTTCTGCATGTTACAATACATAATGCTTACATGAGAAGATGCATCCATCACAAACAACATAGTGTATAGCTCATGGTTTGTGTATTGATGGTTGTAAGGGTGGTTACGGGTAAGACAACCCTCTCATGAAAAAGCGTTGTCAACGAGCTTTACACACACACACAAACTCTCTCTCTCTCTCTCTCTCTGTCTCTCTCTCTCTTTCTCTCTCTGACAGTCAAGTGCAGTTGTATTTAATAAAACAAGGCAAAAAAATCCTCAGGGAAAATCCCTCTAATCTTTTCAATCCAATATCCTGTAGTCTGTGGGATGGATATATATCTCCCTGAGAGAGAGGGAGAATGAAAGAGAGTGTGACGAGAGACAAGAGAGGGAGAGAGGGGGGAGAGAGACAGAGAAAGAGAGAGAGAGAGTAGTGGTAGTGTTTAAGTGGAGGGAACAGCAGGAAGCAGCTTCCAGACAGACAGAATGACACTTTCAGATCCACAGGGACACCAGACAGACTGACACACTATCTATCTGCTTCTGCAGCCTCACAGAGGAGCCAAGGATTAATGATTGGATAGGCTGCGACTCTTAAGGTACATTCACAATTTGGACTTGAAATCAGACACTCAACTTGAATCATTTAAATTTTGCTAACGTGTTTTAACATGTTGCTTTAAAGAACAGTCATCGAACAGTGTATTAGGTACACCAACTTAGGACCGGGGCGGAACCCTCTTTGCCTCCAGAACAGCCTGACTTCTTTGGGGCATTCTACAAAGTGTCAGAAATGTTCCACGACGACAACTCAAGTAAACTGAACTCGCGGTCATGTACAAGGCAATCTTTTTCCTCTCCTCAATTGTCCAGTGTTGGTGATTGCGTGCCCACTGGAGCCGCTTCTTCTTGTTTTTAGCTGATAGGCGTGGAACCCGGTATGGTGGTCTGCTGCAATAGCCCATCTGTGACAAGGATCGATGAGTTGTGCGTTCCGAGATGCCATTCGGCACACCACTGTTGTACCGCACCTTTATTTGTCTGTTTGTGGCCTGCATGTAAGCTTGCATGATTTTTGCCAGTCTCCTTCGACCTCTCTCATCAATGAGCGGTTTTTGTCAACAGGACTGCTGCTGACTGGATGTGTTTTGTTTGTTGCACCATTCTCGGTAAACCCTAGACACTGTCATGCGTGAAAAGCCCAGGCCGTTTCTGAGATACTGTATCTGGTGCACCTGGCACTGACGATCATTCCACGCTCAAAGTCACTTAGGTCACTCGTTTTGCCCATTATAACATTAAATCGAACAGTAACTGAAAGCCTCAATGCCTGTCTGCCTGCTTTATATAGCAAGCCGCGGTCGCGTGACTCACTGCATGAAGGAGCGATCCATCTTTGTGTAGCGTCCAACAAAAGTGATGTATTGTCATGACCAGGTCAGGTTACAGGAGACCACAACCCTACAGATTATCTCTCAACCCCAACAGAGGAGGAGAGTTCTGGGGGGTTTTATGACCCCTCACGCCCCTGGTAAATCTCAGGCCACAGACAAATTCCTTTGTCCTGTTACTATGGAGAACCAGCCTCAAAACATTAAACATGAAATAAAGGGACTTTGGAACAATGGTTTCCGTCAGCCACAATGGTGGTCATGACGATAGATGGAATATGAAAATGTATGTCATTATTGTTTTGTTATTAAAGGTTAATAGATTACGTTATTACGAAAACATTGTAATGTGAAGAGGTTTCCTAGTATATGTTTGATGTTTATACATTGTACGTTGTATGGAAAAAATCAAAATCAAAGAGAATGTTTTGGGGAAGATGAAATGTTAAGTTAGTTGTCTAAAATTGGATTTGAATCAAATCTAGACCTTGCCTAATTAACTTGGTACACACAGAGAACTGCCCTAAAGGCGGTTACGCCCACTTCTGACCCAAGGGTATAAAACCTGTGAGTATAGAATTTACAGCAGGACTACGTGACCCCAGCTGCAGCGAGGTCTAAAAAGTCAACGAACCCAGAACGCAATGCCAGTTTGAGGACAAAGAAATCCTTTTCTACCCAAGCTATGGATGAGTAGCTGTAGTGAATTCAAGTCGAACCTCCTAGCCTCCATCTCCCATCGAGCTCTGAGCTCTGAGCTACAGAGCTGTCTGTCCTCAGGAGACTCCTTCCAGAGCAAAGGGTGAGGGAACATACTCCTAAGCCAAAAAGGACACTGACATCGGGAGGACTCTCGAACAGCTGAAGGCCTACGCAGAGAATCCTCTGAGATCATCCCCACGTAATTACATCATTATATTCTGACCCATAAGAGCGGCAGTTTGAGGCAAGGCTAGGGTTAGAATAGCATAGCTGACAAATTCACCCAAATGTACATTTCTCTTGTGTACTTTCTTTTTTCTCTCTCTTTTGAAATCCTCATTGTGGGTAACACGCGCCATAGTGTGTTGGCCCGTTATACTAAGTTCTAATCAATAGCCTATAATGTGTTATGTCTATGTGTATCTTTTATCATCATTTTAGCTTTTTAGTAAATAAATATTTAACTAAGATTGGTGTGGTACGAATTCATTAGTGAGACCCGGGTCTGTGTAGATTCACGGGCTATACGACGTTCAGAACGAGATTGTTAGAGGCAACTGGTTAATTAGCGTCTGTTGTAAAATCGATACTCTGATATTCTTTGAGTTAATTTGGGAAATAGAAACTCAATAAAAACTAGTTTTCCCATGGTGCCCCAGGTTAATGAGTTAACAGGTTAATGAGTTAAGAATTGCCTGATTCAGTTAATCACGCAATTAGAAACTTGTAATCATTCGATGAGCAACAGTCGTCACATTAACTAATACAACGTCACGACAGTAGCATACAGTTAATTGAATACAGTGGCTTGCGAAAGTATTCACCTCTTTGGCATTTTTCCTATTTTGTTGCCTTACAACCTGGAATTAAAATTGATTTTGGGGTTGCATCATTTGATATACACAATATGCCTATCACTTTTAAGATATTTTTTTTTATTGTGAAACAAACAAGAAATTTAAAAAAAATACTGAAAACTTGAGCATGCATAACTATTCACCCCCCCAAAGTCAATACTTTGTAGAGCCACCTTTTGCAGCAATTACAGCTGCAAGTCTCTTGGGGTATGTCCCTATAAGCTTGGCACATCTAGCCACTGGGATGTTTGCCCATTCTTCAAGGCAAAACTGCTCCAGCTCCTTCAAGTTGCAGCAATCTTTAAGTCATACCACAGATTTTCAATTGGATAGAGGTCTGGGATTTGTCTAGGCCATTCCAAGACAAACTGTTCGATAAAGTCCCTCTTTAAATCAAAAAAAGTTGGTTTAGTTGGCGCCATTGATTTCAGTAATCCACTCGTTCAACATGCATACAAACAAATCCAAAAAGTTATCGGTAAAGTTCATCCAAGCAAATCAAACAATGTTTCTAATTAATCCTCAGGTAAGCAAATATCTAAATAATCGATAACATTTAAGACGGAGAATAGTATGTTCAATAGGGAAGATAAATAACAAAGAGCACGCACATTCAACAAGTGCGCAACAAGACTACTTTTCTAATGAGGGATGCCTTGGATAAACTACAACTACTTGTTCGTTTTTCAAGAAACAAGCCTGAAACCCTGTCTAAAGACTGTTGACATCTAGTGGAAGACATAGGAACTGCAATCCGGGTCCTATCTATTTGTTTTTGCATTGAAATGGCCTGTGACCTCAAAAAAACATTTTCCTCGCCTGCCATATCAGTTCTGTTATACTCACAGACATTATTTTAACCGTTTTAGAAACTTTCGAGTGTTTTCTATCCAATGCTACCAATTATATGCATATCCTAGCATCTGTGCCTGAGTAACAGGCAGTTTACTTTGGGCAAGTCAGTCATCCGAACTTCCGAACACTGCCCCCTATCCTTAAGAGGTTTTAAACCACTCGAGTGTTGCTTTAGCAGTATGCTTAGGGTCATTGTCCTGCTGGAAGGTGAACCTCCGCCCTAGTCTCAAATCTCTGGAAGACTGAAACAGGTTTCCCTCAAGAATATTTTAGTGCCATCCATCATTCCTTCAATTCTGACCAGTTTCCCAGTCCCTGCCTATGAAAAACATCCCAACAGCATGATGCTGACACCAAAATGTTTCACTGTGGGGATGGTGGTCTCTGGGTGAAGGGAGGGGTTGGGTTTGCGCTAGACATAACATTTTCCTTGATGGCCAAAAAGCTCAATTTTAGTCTCATCTATCCAGAGTACCTTCTTCCATATGTTTGGGGAGTCTCCCACATGCCTTTCGGCGAACACCAAACGTGTTTGCTTATTTTTTTTCTTTAAGCAATGGCTTTTTTCTGTCCACTCTCCCGTAAAGCCCAGCTCTGTGGAGTGTACGGCTTAAAGTGGTCTTATGGACAGATACTCCATTATCCGCAGTGGAGCTTTGCAGCTCCTTCAGCGTTATCTTTGGTCTCTTTGTTGCCTCTCTGATTAATGCACTCCTTGCCTTGTCCGTGAGTTTTGGTGGGAGGCCCTCTCTTGGCAGGTTTGTTGTGGTGCCATATTCTTTCCATTTTTTAATCATGGATTTAATGGTGCTACGTGGGATGTTCAAAGTTTCTGATATTTTTTTATAACCCAACCCTAATCTGTAGTTCTCCACAACTTTGTCCTTGACCTGTTTGGGGAGCTCCTTGGTCTTCATGGTGCTGCTTGCTTGGTGGTGCCCCTTGCCTAGTGGTGTTGCAGACTCTGGGGCCTTTCAGAACGCGTGTACATATACTGAGATCATGTGACAGTTCATGTGACACTTAGATTGCACACAGGTGGACGTTATTTAACTAATTATGTGACTTCTGAAGGTAATTGGCTGCACCAGATCTTATTTAGGAGCAACATAGCAAAGAGGGTGAATATACATTGACACACCACTTTTCTGTTTGTATTTATTTATTTTTTTTAAATATGTATATATATTTTTTTCACTTCACCAATTTGGACTATTTTGTGTATGTCCATTACATGAAATCCAAATAAAAATCCATTTGAATTACAGGTTGTAATTCAACAAAGGGGGTGAATCATTTTGCAAGGCAGTGTAGCTACTATATAATTCAAATACAAATACAAACACTAGAAAGAGCTCTCCTGATTTAAAATGGGCAGTACGCAGACAAAGCCTTCCAAATGGCACCCTATTCCCTATATAGTGCACTACTGTTAAGCAGAGCCCTAGTTTTCCTCTTATACTGTTAGCTCTTAGTGGTTACTCAAGCCAACTCGTGGATACTGATGGCAACACTACTGGTTAATGATGGGGAATCAAAACAGCCTGTCAGAGCCTTCTCATTCAGAATTCCCATCAACTCCTCTTCCCACCCACCCCATCCCTTGTTGTTTTTTGGTCAAAAGTAGTGCACTATAAAGGGACCAGGGTGCTAATAGGGATGCAGAAACAATACAGAAGTGGGATGTTGTTTGATGTTTTGTTGTTCTACTTTCACCCGGCCTGTTTAATGATAAGCAAATGTACGATGACAAACACATTGATTCTATTTCATTATGATGGAATGTGGAGTTGTGTAGTCCAAGGATGCATCCTAAATGGCACCGTATTCCCTTTATAGTGCAGTACATATGGGCCTTGGTCAAAAGTGGTGCGCTATAAAGGAAATAGTAGTGTACCGTTTGGGACGCACAAATAGTGTCCATGTGATTTCTCCAATGAACGATGAAAGGGCTAAATCTGAGAACTTATCGTTCGGGCAGGTTACAGACCAGTGCATTTAAATAATTGTTCCGCAGACCGACCAAACAAAATAGATTTGTGTGTGTGTGTGTGTGTGTTTCTGTGACGCAGTTTAGCCAAATCCTGTAATCCTTTCATCTGATCAAAGTAATAGAAAAGCTTTTAAATTATTTAACAGAAAGGTACAAATTTAGGATTTCTAAATACTAGCCAATTGTGCAGACAAATGTATTTTCTGTAATGTCAACGTACAAGGAAACGATCTCCAGAGTCTTCTTGTTAGAAGCATGAAGCACAGTAGAAGGCAGACTTCACTGCTAGATCAGTATTCCATTAGCCTGGAATTCAAACTAATCCATTTGATATAGTGACATAGTGCAGCAGTTCATTCACCCATTCCGCCAGTCACTTTCTCTCCTGTATCCCTCTCCTTTATCTCCCCATTTCATATTCTGATTTATATTATCTCTGTCATTGCAAAAACTTTAATATACCCAAAGACGTATATTTACAGTGAAACAATGGTTTAACGGAGATGATCAGTTTGGAATCAAGGCAAATGTTCCCTTTCACTCAGTCACAGCTCTATTTCTTAATGAAAGTGATATAAAGCCACATTATGTAATACATTTTGAGAACATAAGGCCCTTTGGACATAAATGGGACCCCAAAAATTCACCATCATATTACGACATATTACGACATATTACGATGCTTTGATGATAGCTAGCAGTGTAATGTACGAAAATAGCCTCTGTTTGGCCAAGAATAATTTGGCACAGACAGTCTATTCTAACTCCCCTCCCTCCCTTTCACTCTCCTTTCAAGCCCCGACTGGATTTAATCCATCTATGCACTATATTCAAGAGGTGCTTCCCTCTTTGGGACAAAAGCATTTGTCAAAATGTAAATCTGTCCAAAAAAAATCACTTCACAAAGCACCTTGGGAACCACTATTTGCTAACAGCCCTCTTAAGCTAACACTACCATCTGTTTAGCTAGCACTACCATCTGTTTAGCTAACAGTACCATCTTACATTTCGCTAACAGTACTATCTCATATTTAGCTAACAGTACCATCTGATGAGCTAACAGTACCATCTGATTAGCTAACAGTACCATCTGATTAGCTAACAGTACCATGTGATTAGCTAACAGTACCATCTGATTAGCTAACAGTACCATCTGATTAGCTAACATTACCATCTGATTAGCTAACAGTACCATCTGTTTAGCAAACAGTACCATCTGTTTAGTGACGTTACTAATTTGTAAGTGCTTAAGATTCCGGACTGCATCTTAATAGACAGTTGTGCTTTGCCAGTAATGGTTTAGCAGCACATATGTACGTTGGATTAATTATATTTTCACTGAAACATTGTTTTCCCACACAATACTTTCTCAGGCTGATAATCCTCTTAAATGTAAAGTCCCCTATTTAGGGGACCTGTGTGGTCCTGGTACCAGATCCAACAGATATCTTTGCTTATAAATCGATCTGTGGACATTGTAGACCGAAATGGCTGCCATTGAGCGATAGCCCTGGTTTCCACGGACACAGTAGTATATTTTTTTAGCCTGTGTGCTGTAGGATGTCAAATCTGAACCCACTTGAAGCTGGGATGTACCTACTAGCATTTCATTGGCTCTTCCTTATTGTCCATCAACTCCTGGCTGAACTTCACGTCACAGCCACTGACAAAGCACATGCCTGCATTCCTTACATTGTAGCGCAGCAGGATAAAGTGTTTTCATCACTGTAGCACATTCAGAGATTGTATGATAATTCATAGATTTTAAACAAAAAACACTTTTGTCAAAGATGGACAACATTCATATGAGATGAACGGCGAGTTCCTACCGAGTCCAGGAAGCCAAGCTAGAGCTCTATGTGACATTCACAGAGATGGGGGCAGATGTTTTGATCAACAGAGACCTTTATAATAAATAAATACCATTATGGGGATGAGGTAGGTAGATAGATGGGCTGTTTACAGATAGGCTAAGTACAGGTGCAGTGATCTGTAAACTGCTCTGACAGCTGGTGCTTAAAGCTAGTGAGGGAAATGTGAGTCTCCAGCTTCAGAGATTTTTGCAATTCGTTCCAGTCATGGGCAGCAGAGAACTGGAAGGAAAGACGACCAAAGGAGGAATTGGCTTTGGGGGTGACCAGAGAGATATACCTGCTGGAGTGCGTGCTACGAGTGGGTGCTGCTATGGTGACCAGTGAGCTGAGATAAGGCGGGGCTTTACCTAGCAGAGACTTGTAGATAACCTGTAGCCAGTGGGTTTGGCGACGAGTATGAAGCGAGGGCCAACCAACGAGAGCGTACAGGTCGCAATGGTGGGTAGTGTATGGGGCTGAGGTGACAAAACGGATGGCACTGTGATAGACTGCATCCAGTTTGTTGAGTAGAGTTATTTTTATAGATGACATCAACGAAGTCGAGGATCGGTAGGATGGTCAGTTTTACGAAGGTATGTTTGGCAGCATGAGTGAAGGATGCTTTGATGCGATATAGGAAGCCGATTCTAGATTTAATTATGGATTGGAGATGCTTAATGTGAGTCTGGAAGGAGAGTTTACAGTCTAACCAGACACCTAGGTATTTGTAGTTGTCCACGTATTCTAAGTCAGAGCCGTCCAGAGTAGTGATGCTGGACGGGCGAGCAGGTGCGGGCAGCGATCGATTGAAAAGCATGCATTTAGTTTTACTTGCGTTTAAGAGCAGTTGGAGGCCATGGAAGGAGAGTTGTATGGCATTGAAGCTCGTATGGAGGTTAGTTTACACAGTGTCCAAGGAGGGGCCAGAAGTATACAGAATGGTGTCGTCTGCGTAGAGGTGGATCAGAGAATCACCAGCAGCAAGACCAACATCATTGATGTATACAGAAAAGAGAGTCGGCCCGAGAATTGAACCCTGTGGCACACCCATAGAGACTGTCAGAGGTCCAGACAACAGGCCCTCCGATTTGACACACTGAACTCTATGAGAGAAGTAGTTGGTAAAGCAGGCGAGGCAATCATTTGAGAAACCAAGGCTGTCGAGTCTGCCAATACGAATGTTGTGATTGACAGAGTCGAAAGCCTTGGCCAGGTCGATGAATACAGCTGCACAGTAATGTCTCCTATCGATGGCGGTTATGATGTCGTTTAGAACCTTGAGCGTGGCTGAGGTGCACCCATGACCAGCTCTGAAACCAGATTGCATAGCAGAGAAGGTATGGTGGGATTCGAAATGGTCAGTGATCTGTTTGTTAACTTGGCTTTCGAAGACCTTAGAAAGACAGGGTAGGATAGATATAGGTCTGTAGCAGTTTGGGTCTAGAGTGTCACCCCCTTTCAAGAGGGGGATGACCGCGGCAGCTTTCCAATCTTTGGGAATCTCAGACGATACGAAAGAGAGGTTGAACAGGCTAGTAATAGGGGTTGCAACAATGTTGGCAGATCATTTTAGAAAGAAAGGGTCCAGCTTTGTCTAGCCCGGCTGATTTTTAGGGGTCCAGATTTTGCAGCTCTTTCAGAACATCAGCGGACTGGATTTGGGAGAAGGAGAAATGGGGAAGGCTTGGGCGAGTTGCTGTGGGGGGTGCATTGCTGTTGACCTGGGTAGGAGTAGCCAGGTGGAAAGCATGGCCAGCCGTAGAAAAATGATTATTGAAATTCTCAATTATGGTGGATTTATCAGTGGTGACAGTGTTTCCTATCTTCAGTGCAGTGGGCAGCTGGGAGGAGGTGTTCTTATTCTCCATGGACTTTACAGTGTCCCAGAACTTTTTTGAGTTAGTGTTGCAGGAAGCAAATTTCTGCTTGAAAAAGCTAGCCTTGGCTTTTCTAACTGCCTGTGTATAATGATTTCTAGCTAGTTTCTAGTATGTGTATGTTGTGTATTGTTAGATTTTTTTATTAAATCTTTTTTATTCTTATAAGCCTTTGTTCGTATTCTTTATAGCTGACATCATGGATGGGGTGACACATTTTAATTTTATTGCAGAGGTGTTGTTTCAAATAGACCTGGTCGGATAGACCTATATATATATTTTTCAGCTACTTTATTAACCGGAGCAGATAAAGCGTAAAAGGAGGGAGAGAGGCGGGGCTCTGGCAGGCGGGGGAGGGGCCGTATTGTGAGTGAGTGACACAGGGAGCAGGATGGACGGATGGGAAGATGAAAAACAGCAACCAACCAAGCCAACTCGCTTATTTCTCATCACATATGATTACGTAGTACCTGTCTTGACTGCATCAAACCGAGAGAAGCTAGTTAAGCCAGCTAACTTTAGCTAGCTAGGTTAATTGAGGCTCCAGTGCGTGCGCTTTCTCATTCTACAGTTACAAATAACAACAATCAGAATATTAAGTAGCAGACTACCTGCCGGCTCTTGGTCGTTGTAGCCTATCCTTCTCCTCTAACTTTTAATTCAGTCATTTTTATTTCATTAACTATTGATTAAATGTCTCCTAACTTTTGCCACACACTGAAGCTCTATGACTGTAGCCTACTGCCACTTTGATGATTTATGATTGGCCAACAACAACAACATGCTAAACACACCATGCTCCACTCTTGTGAAAAGCAAAAGCAGCAGCATAAATTATAACATTCTCTCTCTATACTTTTTATTAGACCTTTATTTAACTTGGCAAGTCAGTTAAGAACAAAATCTTATTGACAATGACGGCCTACACCGGCCAATTCTGGACGACGCTGGGCCAATTGTGCACCGTAGTGACGCCTCTAGCACTGAGATGCAGTGCATTAGACCGCTGCGCCACTCGGGAGCCTATTACAAATGTAGCATTCGGATATGTACGGCCCCTTCCGGACAAGTCAGTTAAAATTACACATATACAAGCCCTGTGACAGTCATATCAGATCCAACCCAGACCTGTGACAGTCATATCAGATTCCACCCAGACCTGTGACAGTCATATCAGATCCGACCCAGACCTGTGACATTATTTAGAATTCTAGATCCAGACCTGCTCCAGTCCCGGATCGGGTTTCGGGTAGTCGGGTACAGGTGGATCCGTGAAGACCTCTATCCTGCTGTAAATATTACAACAGGCTTTTACTGTGATTGTTTGTTAACTGTGGAGAAGAGTGGAGAGAGAGAGAGCGGGAGAGAGAGCGGGAGAGAGAGAGAGAGAGAGAGAGAGAGAGAGAGAGAGAGAGAGAAAGGCATGGTCTAGTTCTAGGATTTCACCCACTTCATCAGTACTACATTTGTATGATTTCCTTTCTAAACAATTGATTGATATGAAATATGAAATGTTTACTGTGATGTAAATATTTTGACCTAAATTATATACTTCCTCTATTTCCTCTCTCGTGAAAGAGGTCTAGTTAAATAAAGACTATATAAAGGCTATATAAAATATACACTACCGTTCAAAAGTTTGAGGTCACTTAGAAATGTCCTTGTTTTTGAAAGAAAAGCAACATTTTTGTCCATTAAAAAAACATCAAACTGATCAGAAATACAGTGTAGACATTGTTAATGTTGCAAATGACTATTGTAGCTGGGAACGGCAGATTTTTTATGGAATATCTACATAGGCGTACAGAGGCCCATTACCAATGGCACGTTGTGTTAGCTAATCCAAGTTTATCATTTAAAAAGGCTAATTGATCATTAGAAAACCCTTTTGAAATTATGTTAGCACAGCTGAAAATTGTTGTGCTGATTAAAAGAAGCAATAAAACTGACCTTCTTTAGACTAGTTGAGTATCTGGAGCATCAGCATTTGTGGGTTTGATTACAGGCTCAAAATAGCCAGAAACAAATAACTTTCTTCTGAAACTCGTCAGTCCATTCTTGTTCTAAGAAATTTAGGCTATTCCATGCGAGAAACTAAAGATCTCGTACAACGCTGTGTACTACTCCCTTCACAGAACAGCGCAAACTGGCTCTAACCAGAATAGAAAGAGGAGTGGGAGGCCCCGGTTGACAACTGAGCAAGAGGACAAGTCCATTAGAGTGTCTAGTTTGAGAAACAGACATCTCACAAGTCCTAAACTGGCAACTTCATTAAATAGTACCCGCAAAACACCAGTCTCAACATCAACGGTGAAGAGGCGACTCCGGGATGCTGGCCTTCTAGGCAGAGTTGCAAAGAAAAATCTATATCTCATACTGGCCAATGAAAAGAAAAGATTAAGATGGGCAAAATAACACAGACAATGGACAGAGGAAGATTGGAAAAAAAGTGTTATGGACAGACGACTAAGTTTGAGCTGTTCGGATCACAAAGAAGAACATTCATGAGACGTAGAAAAAATGAAAAGATGCTAGAGGAGTGCTTGACACCATCTGTCAAGCATGGTGGAGGCAATGTGAGGATCTGGGATTGCTTTGGTGTTGGTAAAGTGGGTGATTTGTACAGGGTAAAAGGGATCTTGAAGAAGGAAGGCTGTCACTCCATTTTGCATCGCCATGCCATACCCTGTGGACAGCACTTAATTGGAGCCAATTTCCTCCTACAACAGGACAATGACCCAAAGCACAGCTCCAAACTATGCAATAACTATTTAGGGAAGAAGCAGTCAGCTGGTATTCTGTCTATAATGGAGTGGCCAGCACAGTCACCGGATCTCAAACCTATTAAGCTGTTGTGGGAGCAGCTTGACCTTTTGGTACGTAAGAAGGGCCCATCAAGCCAATCCAACTTGTGGGAGGTGCTTCAGGAAGCATGGGGTGAAATATCTTCAGATTAGCTCAACAAATTGACAACTAGAATGCCAAAGGTCTGCAAGGCTGTAATTTCTGCAAATGAAGGATTCTTTGAACAAAGCAAAGTTTGAAGGACACAATTATTATTTCAATTATAAATCATTATTTATAACTTTGTCAATGTCTTGACTACATTTCCTATTCATTTTGCTCCTCATTTCATGTACAGTGCCTTGCGAAAGTATTCGGCCCCATTGAACTTTGCGACCTTTTGCCACATTTCAGGCTTCAAACATAAAGATATAAAACTGTATTTTTATGTGAAGAATCAACAACAAGTGGGACACAATCATGAAGTGGAACGACATTTATTGCATATTTCAAACTTTTTTAACAAATCAAAAACTGAAAAATTGGGCGTGCAAAATTATTCAGCCCCCTTAAGTTAATACTTTGTAGCGCCACCTTTTGCTGTGATTACAGCTGTAAGTCGCTTGGGGTATGTCTCTATCAGTTTTGCACATCGAGAGACTGAAATTTTTTCCCATTCCTCCTTGCAAAACAGCTCGAGCTCAGTGAGGTTGGATGGAGAGCATTTGTGAACAGCAGTTTTCAGTTCTTTCCACAGATTCTCGATTGGATTCAGGTCTGGACTTTGACTTGGCCATTCTAACACCTGGATATGTTTATTTTTTAACCATTCCATTGTAGATTTTGCTTTATGTTTTGGATCATTGTCTTGTTGGAAGACAAATCTCCGTCCCAGTCTCAGGTCTTTTGCAGACTCCATACGGTTTTCTTCCAGAATGGTCCTGTATTTGGCTCCATCCATCTTTCCATCAATTTTAACCATCTTCCCTGTCCCTGCTGAAGAAAAGCAGGCCCAAACCATGATGCTGCCACCACCATGTTTGACAGTGGGGATGGTGTGTTCAGCTGTGTTGCTTTTACGCCAAACATAACGTTTTGCATTGTTGCCAAAAAGTTCAATTTTGGTTTCATCTGACCAGAGCACCTTCTTCCACATGTTTGGTGTGTCTCCCAGGTGGCTTGTGGCAAACTTTAAACTACACTTTTTATGGATATCTTTAAGAAATGGCTTTCTTCTTGCCACTCTTCCATAAAGGCCAGATTTGTGCAATATACGACTGATTGTTGTCCTATGGACAGAGTCTCCCACCTCAGCTGTAGATCTCTGCAGTTCATCCAGAGTGATCATGGGCCTCTTGGCTGCATCTCTGATCAGTCTTCTCCTTGTATGAGCTGAAAGTTTAGAGGGACGGCCAGGTCTTGGTAGATTTGCAGTGGTCTGATACTTCTTCCATTTCAATATTATCGCTTGCACAGTGCTCCTTGGGATGTTTAAAGCTTGGGAAATCTTTTTGTATCCAAATCCGGCTTTAAACTTCTTCACAACAGTATCTCGGACCTGCCTGGTGTGTTCCTTGTTCTTCATGATGCTCTCTGCGCTTTTAACGGACCTCTGAGACTATCACAGTGCAGGTGCATTTATACGGAGACTTGATTACACACAGGTGGATTGCATTTATCATCATTAGTCATTTAGGTCAACATTGGATCATTCAGAGATCCTCACTGAACTTCTGGAGAGAGTTTGCTGCACTGAAAGTTTCGCAAGGCACTGTATATTTTCATGGAAAATGACCCCAAACTTTTGAATGGTAGTGCATATACTGTACATGACAGTAATGTATGGAGGATAAATGTAAATTATGTTTACACACCTTTTTAATGTGTAGTATTTTCACACATATACTGTAGTTTTAAATGTCATGTTAGTATATACACTGCCTGCCACCATCATCATCTTGATAATTGTTTGGCCTTTTTAACACCTTGTTTACCACATACATCTTTCTTAATTAGAGTATTTTTACAGCATTATTTGTCTTGACAAGTTGTTGATAGCCAACTACTTTTATGCCAAAGTCACATGGACTAAATATAGACAGACAGCTACTCCACCCGCCTCCTTCTTCCTTCTCTCTCTCCCAAACCCCGCCCCACTTATTTTTTCTGTTCCCCCTCTCCTATCCTCCCTTTTCTTTATCATATTTCCATCGCCTCTCCTCTCCCCTTTACTGTCTCCAACTCCTATCTTCACTGTAGGGAAGTACGTCACCACACCTAGGTTGGACAGAATTGGGTTACCACGTGGACAAGCTGCTGTGCTGCTTCAGAAAGAAAGCCAAAACCATAGCATACTGTCTGCCAGAATGAATAACTGCAGAGGAAAGATTTCATTGTGGCACAACATGTTGTAGGCAACCTTAAAACAGATTGCATTATGCTAATATGACATTGCATTATGTTAATATGACATGGCAAATTATCAGTCTTTTCTCCTATGAAAGGTTAATGGTTTGTGCACGATCCCAAAAAGCCATGAATGCTGTGTATTTTTTTCATCAGTCAGTATTATGGCCATGTGCTATCCTTATGGATTTCAATATAATGAAGTACAGTTTCTGCCTATAGTATATCACATCATATCAATGAGGTAGCTAACCAAAATTATAAGTGTACCCAATCTTACGAAAACCTAGAGTTTATGGCCCCAAAGAGACAGCAAACCAAGATTTGGGTTGAGCTTCAATCTTGCTCCTCAATACCACCATCAACCATCCCACCATCACCACCATCATCCACTCTATCGTACTACCAGTGTCCATCCCACCATCACCACCACCATCATCCACTCCATCATACTACCAGTGTCCATCCCACCATCACCACCACCATCATCCACTCCATCGTACTACCAGTGTCCATCCCACCATCACCACCACCCTCATCCATTCCATCGTACTACCAGCGTCCATCCCACCATCACCACCACCCTCATCCATTCCATCGTACTACCAGCGTCCATCCCACCATCACCACCACTATCATCCACTCCATCGTACTACCAGCGTCCATCCCACCATCACCATCCACTCCATCCTACTACCAGTGTCCATCCCATCACCACCTCCATCATCCACTTCATCATACTACCAGCGTCCATCCCACCATCACCACCTCCATCATCCACTCCATCGTACTACCAGCATCCATCCATCCCACCATCACCACCACCATCATCCACTCCATCCTACTACCAGTGTCCATCCATCCCACCATCACCACCACATCCTACTACCAGCGTCCATCACATCACCACCTCCATCATCCACTCCATCATACTACCAGTGTCCATCCCACCATCACCACCACCCTCATCCATTCCATCGTACTACCAGCGTCCATCCCACCATCACCATCATCCACTCCATCCTACTACCAGTGTCCATCCATCCCACCATCACCATACACTCCATCCTACTACCAGTGTCCATCCCATCACCACCTCCATCATCCACTCCATCATACTACCAGTGTCCATCCCACCATCACCACCATCATCATCCACTCCATCGTACTACCAGTGTCCATCCCACCATCACCACCACGCTCATCCATTCCATCGTACTACCAGCGTCCATCCCACCATCACCACCACCCACATCCATTCCATTGTACTACCAGCGTCCATCCCACCATCACCACCACCATCATCCACTCCATCATACTACCAGCGTCCATCCCACCATCACCATCCACTCCATCCTACTGCCAGTGTCCATCCCATCACCACCTCCATCATCCACTCCATCATACTACCAGCGTCCATCCCACCATCACCACCTCCATCATCCACTCCATCGTACTACCAGCATCCATCCATCCCACCATCACCACCACCATCATCCACTCCATCCTACTACCAGTGTCCATCCATCCCACCATCACCACCACATCCTACTACCAGCGTCCATCCCACCATCAAAATCAGGATAAGTTTAGATCATGAATTAGAAATCCCTCAGATCTAACAAAGACCGCTGAGTCTGTGTGCAGTCAAAAACACGATTTTCCTTTGTTTTATATATATTTCCACACTATGAGGTTGGAATTATACTGTGAAATTGTGAAAAATATGATAAAGTCCTTTTAGTGTAAGAGCTGTTTAAAAAGACTGCCTGAAATTTCAGCCTGTTGTGGTGGAATGGAGTATTGGTCTTCCATGGTGACATCGCCAGGCGGTAAGTTGGATAATAGACCAATAAGAAATAGAGTTCCAAACGTCTCTGCCAATAACAGCTGGTTTCCAGTGTTCCCCTCCTCACTCAGACCACTCCCAGACAGCCCTAGCAAAATTCTACTTTGAGAAATGTGTCTTTGCTAAGAAGCAATTTTTTTAAACCATTTTAATTTAAAACAATAAAAGATTGGTACTTAATTGTTACAAAGAAAGGATTTGATACTAACTAACAGCTGCATTGGCCCTTTCAGATTGGCTGCCTGGTTGAGTTCCTTTAGGCCTAAAGCAGCCATTTTTCTCTCAATATCAAATCATTTCCAGGGGTAAAAATTAAGGCCTACTTTACTGTGATTTTTTTTCAATTAAAATGGTCAAAAAGAAACAAAAATAGCTTCTTAGTAAATAACAATTTCTCAAGCAAGAATATTTCTAGGACTTCTGGAAGTGGTCTGAGTGGGGAGGAGATTATGGAAAACGAGTTGTTATATTGGCAGAGAAGTTTGGAACTCTTTTCTTTTAAGTCTATTAAATCATTTAACCAACAAGATCTCCTGGTTTTACCAATTTGACTTCAGATTTGAACGTTTATCCACGTTTCTTCAAACGTCAAATTTTGTTTTTGACACCGTGGCTTGACTCCTCCTTCGCAAAACCCATTGGAGGAGAATGTCAGTGGAGAGGGACCTCTGGCTTTCTCATCCAATTGGTTTTGAGAAGGAGGCAAGGAGAGAGGAGAGAGGACGGGAGGAATTTGTAATTGAGATTCTCCCATATTCTATTTCTATTGTTTCATACCTCTGACGGTACATCATGACATTTGGATAGCTCAAGAAAGAATAGCTGCCTGGTGTCTATATGTTCATACGCAGCACAGGAAGAACTGGAAGAAGGTTCCTCTCAGGACAGTGGCAGGTATGATCCGTTCTCAATGTATTCTCACTCTGTCTTCCTCTCTCCTCACCAGGATTATTATTCTCCCAACATCTGACATGCAGAGGCCTGGCACACATAGCACTGCACGCACACACACACACACACACACACACACACACACACACACACACACACACACACACACACACACACACACACACACACACACACACACACACACACACACACACACACACACACACACACACACACACACGGCACAGTACCTCACTGTGTTCTGCACATGCATGAACAATGGAGCAATTGCAGAATACTGTAGTCAAGCCTAGTGAGGCAGTGTCTTTATACACCAAAGCTTAGAGGGACACACACACAATAGTATGGAAAACACAGTGAGGTGTTAAGGTAACATGTATTTGTAGGTCATTTTAGTCATTCATCATCTGTCATTCAATGTATGTATATATATATGAAACGTTCTACTGTAGAATACACCATCATGGGAGTATCAGCATAAACCATCTCCCAAAATCAATAGAGGAGTCTTCCAAAGTTGCGTCTGAGAGAAGGTTACTGTTTGGGTTTCCACCCTGTGTCTGCTATTCCAGACACATTCTAAATGAGACCATGTTGGCTACCATGGAGCTACATGCACAAGACAATCAAATGTACGAAATTGTCTATATCATAATGGGAGCATCAGCATTATTTAAAAACTATATGTAACCTTCATTTAACTAGGCAAGTCAGTTAAAAACAAATTCTTATTTACAATGATGGCCTACCGGGGAACAGTGGGTTAACTGCCTTGTTCAGGGACAGAACAACAGATTTTTACCTTGTCAGCTCAGGGATTCGATTCAGCAACCTTTTAGTTACTGGCCCAACGCTCTAACCACTAGGCTACCTGCCGCTCCTGTGCCACTGAACCAAAGGAGCCCCTAAATGATGGCTCCTATTTGTATTTCCACCCTGTGAGAGACTGCTCTCGTCAGGGCTAATATTGCTCTTAGGCTACACTCCTCCAGGAGTCAGTTTCATATTTCTGTTCAAGCCCACATAATAAGTACCACCAATGGAATACAGTGTCTGCTCTGAGAATAATTGAAGAGAAGAATATAACTAATGTGGCATGAAGTAGCAGGTGTCTCACTGCAGGGGAATACAGAAATGAAGATTAGGTGTCAGTCCCTATGGGCCCTGGTTAAAAGTAGTGCACTGTGGAAGGAATAGGGTGCAATTTGGGATGTAACCAAGAGATAATGTTGTCTTTACTTCATCAACAAAGCCATTAGCAATGCAACGAGGAAATGACAAACAAAGAGAGGAAATAGACTGAGCATGTCCAAACAGTAACACCTTCTCAAATGGGATCATTGAAAAGATTCACATTTCCAACATCTGCCTTCAAATCACAGAAGAATATGGTCCAACATTGGACCAACATCTATAGGTCAAGATCTAGCCATAAGAACACATGAGCAATGTCAGAAGTCCACTATCTTCTCTGAAATGCTAACCTTGAAATCAAGCAAAATGTCACCAAGAAAAGGTTTCTGGTGTGTTTCACATTTCTTAAAAATACTTAATTTAGAATGCTTAGATGATGCTATTGTAATTTCTCATCAAAGATCGATAGAGCAAGATTGATTTGGAAGAAATGAATACAGTTGGCATATCTAACAAGGCCTCTAGTCTTGGCTACATGATGTTATGGAATACACAATATACTGCATACAGCACAAGAGGTGGTGGCACCTTAATTGTGAAGAACGGGCTTGTGGTAATGACTGGAGCGGAATGGGTGGAATGGTATCAAACACATGGTTTCCAGGTCTTTGATGCCATTCCATTTGCTCCGTTCAAGCCATTATTATGAGCCGTTCTCCCCTCAGCAGCCTCCTGTTGCATACAGTTACTGCAAATATTCTACACATATGTGCCTATTGTAGTTGCTCCATATATTTTCTTTACATGTGCATGTGGAAATCACTTCCTTCATCTTCTTCCAAATACATATTGTTTTTAATGACTGGAAACTTTCAGAAGGAGGTAAAGCCATTGGAGATGAAAAAACGTCATAGGTCAACCATTCTCTGGTGACCTCTTCCAGGTAAAGGCAAGACACCTTAGAGAATGAGGAACACCTGCACGTTGGGCTAATGAGCCCTTGCAGGAGCTCAACCACTCATTAACAACCTTACAAACAACTATGACAACATATGTTAAAAATTGTTGTATAATGATGAACCTATTTTGCACTGGTGGGTAGGTTACTTGAAATTCTTGAATTCTCCTACTAGATAAGGCCTAAAGACCTATTGGGCCTACAGGCCTGTTGGCCTATCCTGGTCTAGAGGAAGAGAATATCTGCATTTTCTGTAAACTGTTGGACTACTAATACTGCTTGAAATGATGGAAAACTATAAATAATCATGTCGTGTTGTTGTTTAGTTAAAGGGGAGCTGTTGGATATTGTTAGTAAGACAGACAACGGCCCAAAAGAGAATCCAGATATCTTACCTTCGCTGCAGTCTTTGCCCTGGTAGTCAGTCTGCGAGCAGTCGCACGTGGGTTCATCGTTAATGACATTGCAGACCCCTCCATTTAAACACATGTTGGCTGCTGCACCACAGAGGTCGTTAATGACCCCAGCGCTGTTTAAAAGCGCCGATTCCGTATTGTTGACCTTTATGTCCGTTATCCATCCGGTAAAAGGTACATGGTCCTTGACCACAGCTGATGTTAACCTTAAAGCCACAGATCGTAATTCCGGTGGTATTCCCCCAAGAAACAAGTGGCTGAAGACAGTCATATCCCTTCTTTTCGACTTCACTTCGACCCACTTCACTTCATTGTCCACCATTAGCGTTGTGTTTTTAAAGTTTCTCCATATTGTCACAGCATGCCACTGGCTGTCATTGACCGCTGTGTTGGTTAGAACCGTTGCAGGCTCAGCGCAGAAGATGGAGAATCGAAGACTGAGTTTACCGTTGTGTATTAGGAGTTCTAAAAAGTCGCAGAATCCCTCGTCATCGAAGTACACTAACAGCCCGTGGGAACTCTTAGTTTTCATGTTGAAGCTCATTTCACTCTCACAACATGCATTCCACATTGGAAACCTGGCCCACTGGCCCTCTGCGCCTGTAAACTCCATAGTTGCCCCCATGTCTACCATACAGCACAAGAGAAGGCCTACCCATATTAGATGGGCGCCATGCCGCATTGCAAGAACCATGATGTGACCGAATTGTTCTTTAGGTCTAGGCTACAATACCGCTGAGTCAGATTTCAGACGGAATTGTCTTTTATCAAGCTAGATGAAGTTAGGGGTAAGTGTGATATAATACGCTGATTTACCACTAAGAATTGTGTAAATGAACTGACACATTGTAAACCTAAATGAATTATTTTGTTGTCATAGCCTACCAGCAAGCTACACTAGTCTCCCGAAGAAAATACCATCTTTGATACCATCCTATATATTTGTTTTATTCGTCAATATCTTCTGTCTCCCTATTAGTTTTATTCTATAATCCAGATTTTCTTCCAAAAACGGGCAATGGTGATTCAGAATCCAATTTCCATCAGGCCTTTTATTTTTCTGGATTTTTGAATGTTTCTTATTTTCGGTGCCAGGCAGCTAGAGCGCACCAGTCGGTTCTACTGCTGTTGAAACGGCGTCAATAACCATCGTATTCACACCAGCGAGATGTGGCGGGCATCCAGAGTCATTGCTTTTGGCTTCTCACCCTGCATCCTCCGCCAAACAGAACGATTGTTATTGTTTGATTGATTATCGCATGGAGCTTTTCTTTTTTTCCCCAAGGCCAGTCTCTGATCCAAAAAGCTTAAGCTTACAACATAATGAGAAGACGATCTGTAAAAAGAAAAGAAAAATAAGAACGGACAGTTCATTGTGTTTTAGAAACATTTTGTTTATCAATTTGTCATATCATGTTAGCCATTTTACGTAATTATGATATATTCAGTAGAGAAACATTTTGTTTTTAGAAACATTTTGTCTATCAATTTGTCATATCATGTTAGCCATTGTACATAATTATGATATATTCAGTAGAGGATGAATTGAGACCCCAAGGAATTGTGGAGAGCTGCGGTGGCGTGCCGATAGAAAGCACATGAATCTCGGGATCTAGACTCAGTATTGCCAGGAAAATTATGTATGTTTTGGTTGCAAAGAGAGCACATTCGCTCACACCTGCACGTCCTTATGTGTTCTATGTCAATGGAAGATGTATTCTGTCTCAAAGGGTAGCCTACGTCGTTAGCGCAGATACGTTCTCTTTGCGCACACACATTCTTTGCGCACACACATTCTTTGCGCACAAGGCGGTCGCCTGTCCTACAAATGTCAGGGAAACTTAACATAAGTAAGCATTTCATTATTAGTCTACACCTGTTGTTTATGAAGCATGTGACAAATAACATTTGATTAGATTAGATTTTCATGTAGGCTATGTATTTATGAATGTTTCACTGCAAGTAGAAGCAACTTTCTCAAAGCAAATCTAAGCAGCTCACAATTACATAAACATCAACTAGCAATAGTCACCACTACTAGGCCTACATCATTTAATTCAATTACATCTGGAGAAATCATTTAGAATTGTAAATAGCTTATTCGAAAAAGTCGATCAAAATAAGTCTACAGCAGTAGCCTGTCTTATCTCACACACTTATTTCTCCCCATAGCTATCCCAGGGGGGAGAGGATACTTGTACCTTCCCCTATCAACCCTAATAGCCCGCCACAGGTGACGATATTATATGCCTCACAAAATGCTCCGCATCCAAGCAGCAGCATCCACAATCCTCACAGCACAGGAACGTTCCATGAACTCTCTCATTCCATAAGTAGATCTCATTCTAAATGTTGCGTTAGATAGGCCTAAGTATTTTTGTTATTCAAGAGAATCTGCATGTAATGAAACCGCTGAAATCTTGTTTGTAGGTTTCCTCATTTCATATTGTGTTTAACTCAGACATTCCAGTAGAATTAAGACAAGCGCATGAATTCAGAATTTTCAAAGGGGACGAGTTGCCCACCAGACCTCGGTTCAAATACCATGTTAATTATTGAAGCTACTTTCACATACATTTCGAAGGAAGTATTTGCACACATTCACAAAGTAGTAGCCTACATTTGGAAAGTATTGGCATGCATGGCATGTCTTTTTTTATAGGAAATTACTTGAAAACAGGGCTAGAGTACTTTCAAATACTTAAAATCGAAGTTGTGAATTCGGCCACATTGTTTGAAAATACGAAAATACACAGGAAATAAGTAGCCTATGTAGAACACACATACTTAAATACACATGTATTTGAATCCAGGTCTGGACAGGACAGACAGAAAATGACCTTTCAATCAAACCTAAACGAAAATCATTCCATCCAAATGAGCTATACAGTTTGCTAGAAGCCATAATAGACGGGGGATCGGGGACTGGAAATGAGTTACAGAGATTCAACCCATATCAAGTCAAATGTACCTTAATATAATGACCGAATGGCATGAAGATAAACATGAGATTCCACAGCTGGCCCCATTACACTGTCTGTCTTACTCTCAACACATCAGATCATATTAAATTGACCCGTGCATTCTACAACAAACGAAATTTGCATATAAACGTGTTTTTAAAAGGCACTTGACAACATCCCTTAAATATTGCTAACAATAAAGAAATCAAATCTGCGGATTACACAGTTGCAAACGATTATGCATGTTTTATGATTTTCCCTCAGCTATTCCGTTGCCCGTCTAGCAGCTCAACCTACTAGAGAAAAATAAAACCATGCATGGAAAATACAAGGTCTCTTTTACCTGCATCTAGAATCTGAAATCCAGGACCGACCCAAATCAGAACCCAAGTCCTCGTTTTCCTTACCAAAGTATTGGATGATCATCTCTTGTTTCGAACACCACCTTTAATCTTAATTAGGCTACCCACCAAATAACATCACCATGCAGTGATCTCCGACTCAAACTATCCCAACAGATCCACACTAAAAACCCTCAGCCTCACACTATTTTTTAAAACTGTGATTCACCGCATCATTGATCATAAGAGACCGAAAAAAATAAATGAGTTCTCTCTCCTATGTTCTAAAACTTACCAACACCTTTATAACGATTGAAAGAAGTCAACTCATAACGGTACTTTACCTAGGTTATTCCTCCTTTTCGATCCTCAGAAAACGAAATAAATGTAGATAAACAGAGTCCCGGGAAAATCCTGTAATTTTGGTGAGGGAAAAACGGTGCAAACGGTGCAATCTGCCTCCCTGCTGCGCTCTGCAACAGACTGTCAGAAGACAGCGAGCGGGTCACGTGTCTCTCTCTCTCTCTCTCTCTCTCTCTCTCTCTCTCTCTCTCTCTCTCTCTCTCTCTCTCTCGCTCTCTCTCTCTCTCTCTGTGTAGCTGCCTGGCTACCGCCGACTGGAGTGGGGAGGGGCCGAATGCTGCAGCACCTTGGACAGCGCCGTGCGCCGCTGTGCAGGTTGACGTTTATTGTCACGAATCTTGTGCTGGAGGCAGAACTGAGCGATTTCCGTAGATGGGGTAGCTGCAAATTCTAAATTGGCTGCACAAAAATGTGCTTTTTGCTCTTAATTTAAGGTTATGGTTAGGCATTAGAGTTAGCAGTGTGGTTACGTTTAGGGGTACGGCTAGGGTTAGGTTTCAAATTAAATTGTATGACTTTGTGGCTGTGCCAGCCATTGATCATTCTGCAGAGCTGCCTCCAGGGCAAGATTCATGACAGTACATGACAACCTGCGGCCGCTGCTGCCGAACGAACAGAATACATATTCATCCACACTCACCAACCGTCGCCTCCGCAGACCTACGTGAAGACACATTTCGTTACAAATAATACACGAATTATATATCGATGAATTAGAGAGACAGGTGGGATAAAAGAAGGATGCGGTGCAGGGAAAATTAGTATTCTGTCGGCAACGGGGGTGGGAAACGGAAGAGGGAGAGGGGAGAGAAGCGATGCAACGTAACAGCATCAGGATGCGCAGCGAAGGGATGTGGCGACGTTTGAGGCCGGCAGTGAGTTCTCTTGATAATGGGATTTTTTCTTACCATGAACACATTCTTTTAGTTGAAGTAGTGTAAGCTAAATTACATTATTGATTCCCTCGGGTAAATGTAACACAGCGAATTAAAGTGGACACTGTCGTTTAGCAAGTCTTATAAAAAGCAGGCCAACAAGAGCAGACTACTGTTCTGTAAAATGATCAGCTCTTGCTTGTTATAGCCTAAATCAATACTACAGTTAAGGGATATGATCATAATAGCCTACTTTGGGAGTGGTGATATTTGAAAATGTTTGAAATGATATAGGCTAATTAACAATATAAAACATTGAACCATTAGGCCTACTTAATGTTTCCATTTCTCTCTTTGTTGTAGTTTGACAAACGACACAGCTCCACAGTTAATCGTCTCATTCCAACCCTCATTCAGAATATATCCCCATGACCAATGAGTGAGTCCGGTATTTCATGGCATAAATAAAAGCCAAATAGCGGTCCTGGCGCTAACATTTGACCCACTGAGGGACCCTCCCGATAACTATTCTAGATTGGTGTCTGAAGGCATCGCGGTCCAATCAATCGTTCGATTCAGCAGGGATGGACGAACCGAACGGATTTGATGTGACCATTGACCCCGCCCGCGTAGTTCTAAAACGTGATCACAGCAAGATGATTGCATTGTTGTCAAAGGCAATATAATTGAAAGTTACAGAGACAATCCGTTTCATTTAAAGTATTTTAAAGTGTACACTCTTCACACTGTTCCTTTTTCCAATTCAATACTACTGGAACATTGTGCCTTTGCTGTGTGTGTAGTAATAAAAAATATAATAATAATAACTTATGTTTGTGTCTGTGTGTATGTGTGTTATTGCTATGAAGGCATGGTCATGGTTAATGTTTGGCTACAGACAAGGCAGTGAGAAAATTCATGATCAAAGGAGATGAAACAGACTAAGAAAATCTTAATGGGAAATAGTCATGTGTGTGTGTCATCGTCCTTTTAAGTATGTACAGATCATTTAGTCTGGATCTAAATATAGTGCACTACTTTTGATCAGGGCCCATTGGTCTCTGGTTAAAAGTAGTGCATTTTCAGGGAAAGGGGTGTTACTTGGGGTGCGTTCATACTTTTTAAGAATACAGTTCTGACTCAGAAAGGGTGTTGAAAGGACAAGGTCTTTTCACAATAATATCATATTTTTAAACTTTCTAAGCCTTTTGTATTTAGCCGCTATGCTGAGAGTGAACACAGAGTTCTTGAACACAGAGTTAGTGAACACAGAGATAGGGCACTTTATATTAATGTGGGGCTTTAGATTTCCTCTCTATAGGCTCATACAAGGATACGACTGTGCTGTTCCATGTTAGAGAAGCTGACTTTGCTTCTTCTTTAATGGTTATACGAATTAACTGTGCTATGCACTCCTACATACTTTGACTCTATACATTAATATTGTATAGCTACTCATGTGTGGATACAAAGACATTGATTTTGTGCACTTGATTTGTCAAGAGTGATAGAGCACTGGAGCTAGTCATGGTGTAGAAAAACACAGTGCAACAATGGTTCTGGTTCCTTCAGCACCAGCAGCAACTCAAGTACGCTTGGTTCAGGGCCATGGAAAGGGCACCAATGGTAACTCCAGTAGACCAGCATATAGTCTAGTCTGGTTCCAAATGTAGTGCACTATTATTGATCAGGGCCCATAGTGCACTAAGCAAGAAAAAGAGTGTTATTTGGGATGCACTCATACTTTTAAAGAAAACAGTTTTCTGACTCAGAAAGGGTGTTGAAAGAACAAGGTCTTTCCCCATTAATATAATATTGTTCAAAAGTTGTTCAAAAGTTTGGGGTCACTTAGAAATGTCCTTGTTTTTTGGGCCTCCCGGGTGGCGCAGCACCAGCTGTGCCATCAGAGTCCCTGGGTTCGCGCCCAGGCTCTGTCGTAACCGGCCGCGACCGGGAGGTCGCGTCGCCCGGGAGGTCGCGTCGCCCGGGTTAGGGAGGGATTGGGATTGGTCGCGCACCAGCGACTCCTGTGGCGGGCCAGGCGCAGTGCGCGCTAGCCAAGGTTGCCAGGTGCATGGTGTAGTCTCCGACACATTGGTGCGGCTGGCTTCCGGGTTGGATGCGCGCTGTGTTAAGAAGCAGTACGGCTGGTTGGGTTGTGTATCGGAGGACGCATGACATTCAACCTTCGTCTCTCCCGAGCCCGTACGGGAGTTGTAGCAATGAGACAAGATAGTAGCTACTACAACAATTGGATACCACAAAATTGGGGAGAAAAAGGGGTAAAATAAATTTTAAAAAAAAGAAATGTCCTTGTTTTTGAAAGAAAAGAAAATTTTTCATCCATTAAAATAACATAAAATTGATCAGAAATACAGTGTAGGCATTGATCAGAAATACAGTGTCATTTACAACATTAACAATGCCTACAGAAATAGAGTGTAGGCATTGTTAATGTTGTAAATTACTATTGTAGCTGGAAACGGCAGATTTTTGATGGAATATCTGCATAGGACAACAGAGGCCCATTATCAGCAACCATCACTCCTGTGTTCCAAGGGCACATTGTGTTAGCTAGTCTAAGTTTACCTATTTAAAAGGCTAATTGATCTTTTATTTTTTTCCATTTTTTTCACCCCCCTCTTCGGAGAACAAATATCTTATTTCCTTTTTACATCTTTTTTTTGCCACATATACATTCATTTTCATTTCATTTACCTATACCTATACATTTTTCATACACATTTATATGTATATTTTACATATACATTTTACATACATGGTACCTTTATATATAACAACAATACACTACCAAACTAACTCTTTAATCCCAACCCTCAGCCACTCTCTGCCCATTCCACCTATCACCATAGACCGCCCTTGTTTGGTTACCATGTGCCATATATATTTCAATTGTGCTGTGATGTTTTAAAACAGTTTTTAATATCTCTATTCGTGTATTATCCACAGATTGTGACATAAAGATGAAACCTTTCCTACAAGTATTGTTATATTATTTATTGACTGGCTATGGCTTTCCAGATCGCCCAACACTGCTATTTGTAAGATTAATTTTAAGTGCATGTTGTGATTTTTTTAACCATTCCTGAACCTGTGACCAGAAACAAGCTACATGGGGGCAATATCATAACAAATTATCTATTGATTCTGTCTCTTCGCAACACAATCTACAGAGCTGAGGTTGTTGTATGCCCCATATACAGTATATAGCATTCTGTTGGTGGCAATAATATGATATAATAATTTAAATTGAAAAACTCTAAGTGTTGAGTCAAGTGTAGTTTTTTGTACCAGCTCATAAACCATGTGCCATGGAATTGGTATATTGAAAATCTCCTCCCATTTATTTTGCAACATCTGCTGAAATCAGTTGGTTGTAAATTTGGATTGAGCAGCTATTCCCATATATTTTCGATAACTGCGTATGTGATATAACTCCTCCATCTTTATTCATAATATCATTAAGAAATATAATACAATTTTAAAACATTTTTTACCTAAATAACGTTTTTTTATGAATCAATATATTTGAGTTTAACCATAACATTTGTTATAATATTTTTTTCAATTTTTTTTCTGGAGGATAAAACTGAATTTGTAACCAGCTTTGTATGGCTTGTTTAAGAAAGGGTGATACTTTAAACAATACTTAATTTTCAATTAGTCGGAAATGAGAAGTTGTAATCTGGATGAGCTTTCCTTAATAATGTACTGGAGAAGCATTTTGGATTTAGGTATAACTTATGTATGAGTGAAACTTTTAGGTTGAGTTTTAAAGCTTTAATATTTAATCATTTTAGCCCCCCAAACTCACATTCATTATGTACATAGGCACGTTCAATTTTGTTTGGCTTAGCATTCCAAATAAAATTATATTTTTGTTCATATGATTTTAAAAACTATTAATCTAGAGTAGGCAATGCCATTAGTAAGTAACTATACTGTGATAGGACCAGAGATAATCAATGTAATTTTCCATAAATAGACAAGTATTTACCTCTCCATAGTTGCAATATCGTATCTATTTTTGCTAACATTCTATTGAAATTAATTGTGGTAAGTTCATTTATATTTTTGAGATGTGAATACCAAGTATGTCTACTTCACCATCCGCCCATTTTATTGGTAAACTACAAGGTAGTGTATTTTTTAACGATCCAATAAGTAATATGTTACACTTGTCATAATTAGGTTTTAATCCAGAGACGCTAGAAAGTGATCAAGATATTCAATGAGACTGTGCAGGGATCCAGATTGTGGACTTAATAAAAAAACTTGTCATCAGCATACATTGACTCTGTTTTTATCCCCTGGATTTCTAACCCCTTGATGTTCTTGTTGGATCTAATTTTAATAGCTAGCATTTCAATGCCATAATAAATAGATATGGAGATAACGAACAACCTTGTTTTACTCCTCTTAAAAGCTCAATACTTTCTGAGGAGTAACCATTGTTTACTATTTTACATCTGGGGTTGCTGTACATGACTTTAACCCATTGTATAAGAGATAAAAAATAAAAAAAAGTATTCCAGGCATTTATGTATAAATTCTAATCATATTTTATGAAACGCCATTTCAAAATCTGCTATGAAGACCAAACCTGGTATGTTCAATTGTTTCAAGTAATTGTCATATATTATCTGTGATATATCGTCCATGTAAAAAACCTGTCTGATCAGGATGAACAATATCTGGTATTACCTTTTTTATTCTATATGCTATGCATTTCGCTAGGATTTTCTCATCACAACATTGAAGTGTTAGAGGCCTCAGGTATTTAAATGGACTGGATCTTTATACTTACAACCTGGGTCCTGTTTTAGTAGTAATGAAATCAGACCTTCTTGTTGAGTACCTGAAAGTCTACCATTTGTATAAGAGTAATTAAAACATGCTAATTATGGATATTTGAGTACATCAAATAAGGTCTGATATACCTCTACTGGTATACCGTCAAGCCCAGACTGAAAAGGTTTTATTGCCTCAAAATGTTCCTCTTCTGTAAGTTGTCCTTCAAACCAGTCTTTCTGTAAATGTGTTAATTTTTCATAATTATTATCAATATTAGGAAATAAATCTTTACAGTTAATATCATTCAGTGGAAATGGAGGAGACTGAAAAGAAAATAGATGCTTAAAATGTTTTTCTTCCTCTTTCAAAATATAATTTGGTGAATCATGGATAACTCTATCATTTGTAACGAGTTTCTGTCAATTCTGTTGAAGATTCCCAAGATCCCCCATTTTCCATCCAATTCACTATTTTTGTAACACAATACACTTGATCGTTCTTGAATAAGTACCTCTGTTTATTTTTGTTTTTCCTCTAACCTATTGTGCCTCTATAGTACAGTTTCCATTACCATCTACCTGCTGTTACTTCCTCTATTTCCTTTATCAGTCTAATCTCTTTTGACCTAAACTGCTTTTGTTTTAATGATGCGTATTGTATTGAATGGCCTCTAAACGTACATTTGAAAGTTTGCCATACAATAAGGGGATTCAATTATGAATTATTTTGCCTTAGTTAAGAACAAATTGTCATCCAATAGGCTTTGATTAAATTTCCAATATCCCTGTCCATGTGGAAATTCTGTAGGAGTTATATGGAGGCCAATTAGAACCGTGGTGTGATCAAATTTGGTGTCCTATTAATACTTTTAAAACTTTTGATACCAACAAGAACAAGACTAGGAAGTAATCAAGATGGCAATCTTGATTACGCCTCCTCCAAGTATATCTCACTAGGTCAGGGTTTTTCAACCTCCATATATCCACTAGTTCTAATTTATCCATGATCTTTGTGATCTCCTTAAGAGCATGAGGATGATAGTTTGTAGAATGATTACCTTTACGATCCATTGAGTTACTTAAAACCGTATTGTAATCTCACACCATTATAACACATTATTTCGTTGCTTGTGAGCTCAATAGATTATTATTGTCACGAATGCATATTTTAATGAACGGACAAAAAAACACAAAATACACTAAAACAAAACAAACAAACTAATAAGACAACCGTGACCGCTAAAGAAACTGAGTGCTAACATGCAACATCACATAGACAATAACCCAGGAAATACCCAAAGAAGATGGCTGCCTAAATATGGTTCCCAATCAGAGACAACGATAAATAGCTGCCTCTAATTGAGAACCAATCCAGGCAACCATAGACATACATAAACACCTAGATGGTAAACAACCCCATAAACCTATAAAACCCCTAGACAGTACAAAAACACATACATCACCCATGTCACACCCTGACCTAACCAAAATATATAAAGAAAACAATGAATACTCAGGTCAGGGCGTGACAATTACATATATTTTCAAAAAAGTGTGGATCATCATTATTTGGCCCATATAGATGAATTAGCCAGATCTGTTTTTAGTCCAATAGCATATTTAAAAGAATCCATCTTCCTTGAGTATCTGTTTGCACAGTTTGCACAATCAGATCAAAATTTGTATTAATTAGTATAATCATCCCTTTTGAGTTTCTTTGACCACAAAAATAGATTTCTCCCTCCCAGTCCCTTTTCCACCCAACCTCATCTATATTTGTAGAATGAGTTTCCTGTAAACAATATATATTATATTCGTTCTCTTTTAGCCATGTAAATATGTCTCTTCTTTTTTTATGATCTGCTAAGCCATTACAATTATAACTTGCTATACTTATTTCCCCACTTACCATGACGATACCCAAGTTTCAATTTTACTTACTACAATCAATGTTTGTAAACTTCCCATTAAAAAGCACCATGATGATTAAGTGTCCATATAGCTTAACCATAATCATTTGCATTGTTAAGCATACTGTATCTGCAACTTTGTAAACCTCCAATTGCCCAAATATTTCACCCACTAAAACACCAGTCTCAACGTGAACAGTGAAGAGGCGACTCCGGGATGCTGGCCTTCTAGGCAGAGTTCCTCTGTCCAGTGTCTGTGTTCTTTTGCCATCTTAATATTTCATTTTTATTGGCCAGTCTGAGATATGGCTTTTCTTTGCAACTCTGCCTAGAAGGTCAGCATCCCGGAGTCGCCTCTTCACCGTTGATGTTGAGACGGGTGTTTTGCAGGTACTATTTAATGAAACTGCCAGTTGAGGACTTGTGAGGCGTCTGTTTCTCAAACTAGACACTCTAATGTACTTGTCCTCTTGTCCAGTTTGCGCTATTCTGTGAAGGGAGTAGTACGCAGCGTAGGATGAGATCTACAGTTTCTTGGCAATTCCTCGTATTCATTTCACAAATACTGATGCTCCAGATACTCAACTAGACTAAAGAAGGACAGTTTTATTGCTTCTTTAATCCAAATAACAGTTTTCAGCTGTGCTAACATAATTGCAAAAGTGTTTAATAATGATCAATTAGCCTTTTAAAAAGATTAACTTGGATTAGTTAACACAACATGCCATTGGAACACAGGATTGATGGTTGCTGAAGATTGCTATGTAGATATTCCATAAAAAATCTGCCATTTCCAGCTACAATAGTCATTTACAACATTAACAATGTCTACACTGAATTTCTGATCAATTTGATGTAATTTTAAGGACATTTCTAAGTGAGCCCAAACTTTTGAACGGTAGTGTATATATATATTTTTTTGTACTTTCAGGTCACCATCAGTAACTCCAGTAAACAGTTCAGGAACATGGAAAGTGCACCAGCAGTAACTCAGAACAGCCCACCTGGGCCAAGTTTTTCAAAAGTTATCTATCCGGATTTCGCCTATCGGATAGGATTAAATGCATAGAAATAGAATGGATATAATGGAGTCCCCATTCAAGTCAAGTATTTGTCCGTTCTCTGAATTATATTTCTATGCATATAATCCTATCCAATAGGCAAAATACCGTTAGAAAAACTGTGCCTAGAGCCCTGTACTATGAATCAGGTTGTAGAATTAGAATCCCTCCCTCTCCCAAAGAATGCATCATCATCCATTTCATTCTCAGGAACATATTTGAGGAAGACTAATTCAATATTTTATTAATTACATCTTATTTTGTGTTGAAAATAGTATTATCCAAACACAACCTTATCCAAACACATGGTAAATGGCCAATATACCACAGCTAAGGGCTGCATCCAGGCACTCCACTTTACGTCGTGCGTGAGAACAGCCCTTATGCCTTGTATAATGGCCATATATCACACCCCCTCTGGCCTTATTGCTTAAGTATCACAGAGCCATACAAAGGGAATAGGGTGCCAAACTCAACACCAGGTGGACAGTCAAATGAATGCAATAAGGGGCGACAGAAGGGCGGGAGATCATGGCAAGACCAGTGTGCAGGTCTTCTTGTCTTTCTATCATCAAATTATTCCCACGCAACTGAAACAAATGCCCACACTGTCTGTGCGAGGCCGAGGTTAATCCGCATGGTCACAAGTTGTAGGACCACCTTAAAGATATAGCTTGTAAAGTACAGAAGCCTATTAAGATAATTTTGTTATAATAGTAGAACCACCTTAAAAGATGTAACATGTAAAGTACAGAAGCCTACGAAGGCCATTATGTTACAGCTGCTTATATCAGAGATACAAGCAGTAGGAGACCAGCTGGCGTCAAGGTTACTAGTTAGCTAGACCCAGATACACACTGGATGAAGCCTGGGACAAGAGAGTCAAAAGGCCTTTATGGCAGACGTAGGTACAATATAGGAATGTTGATGGGAGAGAGAACTTGGTAAAATTAAATGTTAAAAGTTAAATGTTAAATGTTCTTAAACAAGAATCAACACACTTGAATGAAATACAGTAGTTTCACTACAATGGCTTTGTGTTGAATGACTTTGGGCCAGAGAATCCTAACATGTTTATGTTGTGTAAATCTCCCATTGAAATCTCACCCTGAAAGTGTAAATTATCATCTCAGGCAAAAGATGCTTATCTCCGACCTGGTGTCTGTATCTGTGTGTGTGTGTCTATCTGTGTGTGTGTGTGTGTGTGTGTGTGTGTGTGCATTTGTGGAGACAACACACCCTGCATGCATGTTATGCCTGGCTGGGGAAGATCCATTGACATTGCATTGTGTTTGTGTAGCTGAAAGAGAAGCAGTGTAGCATCTTATCAACTCTCCCATATTGCTGCTTTCTATAAACTGTGACAGGATGAGCGATGCACAAATCAGATGGGACTGAGATCCCTCATCGGCTGCTGCCCAGGCTCATCCCTCATACAGCTTGCTAACACACACAAATGCATACACACACACACACACACACACA